>NC_069500.1:1301251895-1301551895 GCF_027579735.1 Bombina bombina
GGTCTTATATTTCACCACTACTGTGGACTTTATTCAATCTGTAACGTTTCGGGGTTTCCCCCTTTGTCAAACATGTTTGACAAAGGGGGAAACCCCGAAACGTTACAGATTGAATAAAGTCCACAGTGGTGGTGAAATATAAGACCTATGAGTGCGGTCTCTGCTTTTGTTTATATATATATATATATATATATATATATATATATATATATATATATATATATAGTAAATCAGGGAATGTTACCAGCGCTCAATTGAATACAAGTAGGTCTTGAAAAATGTTGCAATACTTGTAAGTAGTTGTAACAAGTGTATGTGTGGCCTAATCTATGATTGGATAGATAGTTGTGATAATCCTATATTTAGGGCCTGAGTACTGTGTGGCTTGAACAAATGATTCAGTGTACCCTTAACACTGGTGAAAATACAATAAGAAAGAGTCTTAATCAAAGATAATTCAGCGCTACTAATACCCTTATGTGAAAGCTAGTTAATACCCAATATGGGCTAAAACAATTGCAGACATAAACATAAAAAGATATAAATTATAGTGCCTCATGTGAAGCCAATTCAAATGACAGATCCAGGTTGTTGATTAATGTAGCAAAGAATATAGGTACACAAAAACAGTTCTTTGAAATGGATGTCTCCTTATCGGAGTTTACCTCAATCGTATGAGGTAATGTATGAGCATCTAGTATCTCTGTTCCCTCCTCAGTGGTGTGTTTTCAGCGGGGATGGGATGTGATGTTGAAGATATCCGTCCTTCCGTGCGGTCTTGTGTATGGTAATGGTCTGTTCTGAAACTTCCAGGACTTAAGATGTTACTGCCTGGGTGTCTTTCCCAGAGTATGGCACTTCTTGTCATGTACTCAAGACCCCAAATCTTAGAAGCTCCTTGTTTAGCACTTTGATGAGGTTAGGCTGGGACACCCATTGAAAGAAGCTAGGAAAAAAGGAAGAGCAGACACTCCCCCCTTCCCTTGCTATCCACCAAATGCTTTTGAGTCTGCCTTTATTAGCCACAGAGTTACTGCTAATAAAAGCATCAGTTGCTTCCCTTTTTATCCCACTGCAAAAGCTGTTGATGTGCACAATTACTGTGTATA
Source organism: Bombina bombina (assembly GCF_027579735.1). Taxonomy (NCBI): domain Eukaryota; kingdom Metazoa; phylum Chordata; class Amphibia; order Anura; family Bombinatoridae; genus Bombina; species Bombina bombina. Next base: position 1,301,253,005 of record NC_069500.1, read on the forward strand.
AGAGTTGGACTGTCCAACCTTTTCAAATATGAACCAAACTGGAATTTTTTTGGCTTCGGGGCCAGTGAAGAAATTGAGCTACTCGTTATATATAAAACAATGTCAGTAGTCCAGCACTTTTCTCATACACTTTCTCTGGCATAGAGCGTAAATGACAGAATGTCACAATTTTACCATTTTTGTGCACGTACGCTGAGGAGGCCTGCCATCCTCCTATATACAAAAATCCACAGGAACAAACGGTAGCACAATGCTTAAAAAGATTTTTCCTTTATTGAAACAACAAGATAAAATACAACAACGTTTCGAGTCTCTTGGACCCTTACTCATGCTATAGTTTAAGATAAAACACCTCCCTTATATACCACCTGTGTGCAAGGAGTGGCTTAGTTAATTATCCCACTTTGTCTGAGAGTTATTCATGTTAGTACCCCCAACCGGTCAGGTTCCAAAAAATTTTTTTCCAACAGTTATTTGTGCACTCATCAAATTTTCACATGATGTACTCATTCTTAACATAGACAACTGAATTTATAACAAAAAACTAAAGCACACAGATATAATTAAAAAATTCTAATATAAACAAATATATTATAAAAACAAATGAAGGTCATAATCTTTATTTAAGCCATTCGGAGATAGTGTTTTTAGGTGTTGTACCCACCATACTTCCCTCTTTTTAAGCAACAGTTCTCTGTTGCCTCCTCTCCTTTGTTTGGGGATGTGGTCTATCACCTGAAACCTCAACTGACTTACAGTGTGTCCAGCTGTTATAAAGTGTGATGAAACTGGTAATGTCATGTCTGTACATCTTATTGATGATTTGTGTGAGCTTATTCTGTCCTTTATGGGGTTAATTGTCTTGCCCACATAGCCCCGCCCACATGGACATTTCAAGATATAAACAACATAGCTTGTGTCACAAGTAAACAAGCCATTAATTTCCATTTTCTTAGTATCATTACTTTGAGCAACATATTTGCCTTTTATCATTGAGTTGCATTGCGCACAGTGTAAACAGGGATACAATCCCTTGTTTGCAATTGTAAGATAGTTGATACTTTCTTTTCTATTGCTACCAGCATCATCTTTTACTACAAGGTCTCTAATGTTCTTAACTCTCTTATATGAGTTAATAGGTGGTTGGCTGAATTCCACAATGTTTGACTTGCCTAATATATACCAATGTTTTCAAATTATTTTAGAGATATTTTCACTGTATTGGTTATATTCTGACGTAAACATAAGTTGTTTTTTTATTTTTTATTTTTTTGGTTCAGATTTTTTAGTCACTCTTGTTTCTTCTATTACTGCCTGTTTGCATTTCTCAATAACAGGTGATGGATAGCCTCTATCAGAATTTTTTTTGGCCATTTGTTTCATTCTCTTATCCTGTAGGTTTACATCTTGTACATTTCTAACTGTCCTGAGGAATTGGCTTTTAGGTATAGAGTTAAATATATAAAAGTACCCTAACTCCCATAAACTACCTATTAACCCCTAAACCAAGCCCCCCCCCCACATTGCAAACAGTTAACTAAAGTTTTTAACACCTAATCTACCGACCGGACATCGCTGCCACTTCAAAAAATATATTAACCCCTAAACCGCCGCACTCCCGCCTCACAAACACTAGTTAAAATTTATTAACCCCTAATCTGCCGTCCCTAACATCGCCGACACCTACTTACATTTATTAACCCCTAATCTGCCACCCTCAACGTCGCCGCAACTATATTAAATGTATTACCCCCTAAACCTAAGTCTAATCCAAACACCACCCTAACTTAAATATAATTTAAATAAAACAAAATAAAATTACTAAAATTAAATAAATAATTCATATTTAAAACTAAATACTTACCTGTAAAATAAACCCTAAGCTAGCTACAATATAACTAATAGTTACATTGTAGCTAGCTTAGGGTTTATTTTTATTTTACAGGCAACTTTGTATTTATTTTAACTAGGTAGAATAGTTACTAAATAGTTATTAACTATTTAATAACTTCCTAGTTAAAATAAAAACAAATTTACCCGTAAAATAAAACCTAACCTAAATTACAATTACACCTAACACTACACTATAATTAAAATAATTTCATAAATTAACTACAATTAACTACAATTAAATTAAATAAAGTATGAAAACCCCCCCACTAAATTACAAAAAATAATAAAATAATTACAAGAATTTAAACTAATTACACCTAATCTAATCCCCCTAATAAAATAAAATAAAAAAAAAATTAATAAAAATCCCTATCCTATACTAAATAACAAATAGCCCTTAGAAGGGCTTTTTGTGGGGCATTGCCCAAAAGTAATCAGCTCTTTTACCTGTAAAAAAAAATACAATACCCCCCAACATTAAAACCCACCACCCACACACCCAACCCTACTCTAAAACCCACCCAATCTGCCCCTCTGGAGGACCACTTGTGCCCGGCTGGGTGAAGACGTCTCAAGGTAGGGTGATCTTCAAGGGGTTAGTTTTAGGTTTTATTAAGGGGGGATTGGGTGGGGTTTAGAGTATGGTTGGGTGTGTGGGTGGTGGGTTTTAATGTTGAGGGGGTATTGCATTTTTTTTTACAGGTAGAAGAGCTGATTACTTTGGGGCAAAGCCCCACAAAAAGCCCTTTTAAGGGCTATTTGTAATTTAGTATAGGGTTGGGATTTTTATTATTTTGGGGGGATTTTTATTTTATTAGGGGGATTAGATTAGGCGTAATTAGTTTAAAATTCTTGTAATTATTTTATTATTTCATGTAATTTAGTGTTTGTTTGTTTTCCGTACTTTAGTTTATTTAATTTAATTGTAGTTAATTGTGGTTAATTTAGGAATTTATTTTAATTATAGTATAGTGTTAATTTAGGTTAGGTTTTATTTTACAGGTAAATTTGTTTTTATTTAACTAGGAAGTTATTAAATAGTTAAAGGGACACTGTACCCAAATTATTTCTTTTGTAATTCAGATAGAGCATGCAATTTTAAGCAACTTTCTAATTTATTCCTATTATCAATTTTTCTTCATTCTCTTGCTATCTTTATTTGAAAAAGAAGGCATCTAAGCTTTTTTTTGCTTTAAGTACTCTGCACAGCACTTGTTTATTGGTGGATGAATTTATCCACCAATCAGCAAGGACAACCCAGGTTGTTCACCAAAAATGGGCCGGCATCTAAACTTATATTCTTGCATTTCAAATAAAGATACCAAGAGAATGAAGAAAATTTGATAATAGCTTTTACAATTGCTGAAAATAGCCTTTTAACCACTATTTGGTAGCATATCTGTATGTTTTTATTTTGAATCTCTATTGTATATATGTATAAATATTGGGGGGGGGTGCCTTCTTGTACTGAGATTTGTAAGAACAAACAATCTGCTTTCAAAAACCATTATAATTTTGGGCTAACTAAAACTTTATTTAAATATAAAAATGGGAATATGGCTTTATCATGTAATGTTTCATTTAAACAAAAACAAAAACATAGACATTACATCTCAAAGCATCACAACAGAATGACTAAGTAATAATAATTAAAATATTATTTATTATTTTTAATTATCTTTATTTGTCATGAGCCAGGGCCCTTCTTCCTAGAAAGCTTACAATCTGAAACTTGAGTAAATATGAGCAAACACACACCATAGTGCAGTTAGTGGTTCTTCAGAAAAAATGCTTGAACAGATTATTTTTACGTTAGCTACAATATTTATTTCTAATATATTTTAGGTTATTTCAATCTGCATAGATCTAGGTATCATTTCTCCCCAATCACATAAGAAAAATAATGGTTTTCTCAAAAATGTCATGGCTTTTTAATAATACTTTATTATTTCTTTCTTTTTTAGGCTTGTATATAACATATATATATATATATATATATATATATATATATATATATATATATATATATATATATATATATATATATAATTGTTTATTTATTTTTTGTTCAATATCTATTAAATTGCTTTACCTATAATTATATATGGCAGGTCATTTTTTAATTAATGGATATATTCTAATTCTAAAATCTTTTTCTAGGCTGTAGCAGTCACGTTACATATTTCCAGTCTAGTATACAATAGAAATGGTATCTGTAACAAGAGGTACTGCAAGGTTTAGGCCCTATAGGAATAGGTGTTTATGTGAGTAGATTGATTGTGCAATCATACTGACTCATTTGATGTGAAGAAATATTTGATCATTTTGATCTAGAAGACAAAATAATAAATAGTTTGAGTTCTGGTTATTGACACATTTCTAAGCCTTGCGACTTCAAGAGGTAATTGGTCATTTTAATCCAGAAGACACAGAAGTAACAAACAGTTTGAGTTTTGGTTATAGACATTTTCAAAGCCTTAGGACTTTTTATTAAATGTAATGTTCCACTGGACACAGGTTGATGTTGACTGACTCAATTATCACTAGTTGCAAAGGGTAACTGATTTTATTAAAACTTACTGTTTTGATGTAGAAGACTCCAACAGTTATAGATCCGGGAAATGTTTGATACTTGTGTCTGAATTTTAAGAGTGATAGTTAAGAATATTCTTGGATTTGGAAGGCTGTTTATAAATACTAGATCTAAGATGTACTCGTTCTTACTCCTCTTTTGTGTGTTGTTTCTCAGCATCAGATGAACAACTGAAAGAAGCATAGGTTCTGCTAGTTTTAACTTAGTAGTAAAGGTTTCCGGAGGAAAATTGGGGTATTAGACAAATAGGATTGCAAATCATAGGGTGATGTCCTGTGTCTCAGTCCTGCTGTTGTTCAAAGAGAGAATCCATTTTATTATAGAGTGAAAAAATTATTCAAGAGAATCTTAAATTTTGTGGAAAGTGAGATAATAGTTTATTCTATCAGAAAGATCATTCTTACTGTTGCTTTAAGAGCCCTATCATTCAAATTGATTTCAAATTCAATAGTATGAAATGCTATGGCATACTGGGAATTCACATGCCTTACCTTACATAAAATTTCAAATGTTTTGTTAAATGGTTATATAAGCCCAAATAAGATTTTTAAGTTAACAAAATTATCTTTGTCTAATATTTTATTATTTTAAATAAAAAATTAATTAAAAAAATATATGTATTATAAAATAGTTTGATAATTTATATTGTATTAATTGCACATAACAAACTTTTTATAGGGACACTAAAATCAAAATTAAACTTTCACAATTCAGGGTAAGCAGTTTAAATATTTAGGCCTCGATCCGATATAAATCGTCACCCACAAAAGCCGGCGATGCCAATATTTGCGCGGGTTTGGTATCCTATATACGGCGTAACTTAGAAGTATATTTCTGCCTTCGCCCGTCGTTTTTTGGCCCATAGACTAACATAGACTAACATACAAAACACGCGCAGTTTGGTATCCAATATACGGCATAAGGATCTACTCCATTCTCATCTCGCCACAAACTGAAGGCGCTGCAACCCTTGCATTGACTTAGAAACCAACGTAACTCTCTGAAGGCCTAACAAGTGCATACTTAACAACATACATATCAGCAGCTTGATCAAAAATAGTTAACCTCTTCAAAGCATTTATTATTCCTGCCCCTGCAAGTTTGTCAAACCAATCACAAAGGGGTACATCATGGGGCACCAGGGGTGCATCATGGGGCATAAGGAGTCAATCATGGGGCACAAGGGGTCATCATGGGGCACAGGGGGTCAATCATGGGGCACAAGGGGTCATCATGGGGCACAAGGGGTCATCATGGGGCACAAGGGGTCAATCATGGGGCACAAGGGGTCAATCATGGGGCACAAGGGGTCATCACGGGGCACAAGGAGTCAATCATGGGGCACAAGGGGTCATCATGGGGCACAAGGGGTCATCATGGGGCACAAGGGGTGCTGGAAGCCCTACAATCCCCTGTTGTTCTGTCTACACATGCTGATTCTATAGTTGCTGCTGAGGTCCATGGTGATGGTGCTGCCCCTGCTGCAGCTGGTCATCGAATTACATACTGCGGATTTCCACTGCATGTAAGTGAAACGACTACATCCAACCCCCATTCCCTTAACCACCCTAATTACTGAAAATATATCATTAGTTCAATTCATGTTTTGGTCACTATGATTTATTGACTATCATTTTGAGGAATGAAAATGGATGTTTATACCTTATGTTCACACCTTCTGTAAAAACATTATTATTTAGATATATATACCCATGTGCAGGGATAGGCAAGGTGTCCTTCACTAAAATTCTTTACCTTAGAAAATGTCCGCCACAGCCTTGGCTCGTGCCTATCCCTGCACGTGGGTCAATTTCTATTTGATGTGAGAAACCTTGATTTACATCTTAAAAGTTAATATCACTATATTTACCCTTCAAACACAACTATGTGATGTGGTTTAAAGAACATGAATATGTCATAAACATGATGATATTACCTTTTCTGGGCCATTTCCACACAGGCCTTATTATATTTTTCAAAAATATTAGTGTACTAAAACACCCCTCACATGGATGTGGATGACAATTATATGGTAAATAACAGAGGACAAGATTTAGGATGAAATATAACAATATTTTTTTTTTTTAGGCTTCTTAGATGAGGGGGCTGAGGTGCCTGGAGTGGCTCTCCTGCCTCTCCTGGGTTGTGTGGATTCAGAGGATTCTGCAGGAGTGCTGGCCACAGATGAGAGGCTGGAGGCAATGTCCTGCTGGTGTGTGAAATGCTCCACCAACACACCCAACAGTTGGTTTTGTTCCCGCCATCTGTTGACACTCTGCATCTGCATGTCCGAAATAACTCTCAGCATCTGAGATTGGTTCTGGACGATACCACTTAAAGATGCTGCCATGTCCCGTTGCAGCTCAATGGAACGCTGTAGTAAAGTCTGTTGGCTCCTGTAAAACCTGCGTTGGTCTCTCTGCATTCTCTCACAGGTTGATGTTTGCCTCCTCTGGAGGGCAATGTATTCGTCGCCCAGGGCAGAAGTCAGAGGATCTAAAGGCTCTTCACCAGCAGGGATTCTAGGCGCAGGTTCACCTCTAGCTGCTGTTGCATCTGGAACAATGCTGGCTGGTGCCTCAGCAGGAACAATGCTGGCTGGTGCCTCAGCAGGAACAATGCTGGCTGGTGCCTCAGCAGGAACAATGCTGGCTGGTGCCTCAGCAGGAACAATGCTGGCTGGTGCCTCAGCAGGAACAATGCTGGCTGGTGCCTCATGAGGAACAATGCTGGAGCTCTTCCAAGGGAAGCGGATGGTGGAGCTCTCCGGGTGGACTGGTAGTCCCATTGATGACTGGTGTGCGACCACTCAGCCTGGCCAGTTTGTATGTCCTGGTGGTAAAAGTCCTGACTGGCCTGATATTGGGAGGGGAGGTAAAGACATCTACCCTATGGGGATGCCTTGGCTGCCCCTCATAACCAAAAGAATAGTAGTCCGGCAGGGGCTCCTGCCAGGGCTCCTCTTCAAATCTTGGTGGCATGACATATGGGTCCTCAACAGAGGCAATACAACCTGCCTCATGCCTGGGAGCATACTGTTGAGGGATTCTATGGCCTGGTGGTTGTGGTGGAGCCATCCTCTGGCCTGGTGGTTGTGGTGGAGCCATCCTCTGGCCTGCTGGTTGTGCTGGAGCCATCCTCTAGCCTGCTGGTTGTGCTGGAGCCATCCTCTGGCCTGGTGGTTGTGGTGGATGCATGGCCGTTTGCACCCTGGTGACAGGAGGTTCTGTGGAGGAGTCAAATGATGAGAGGAATTAGTACAATCATATATATATCCATGTGGGCATACAATGTATATTGATACATGCTAGGGACTATACTTATTCTCATGTAAAACTCTATAACATGCATGTGCACATTGTGATTTGTGATATGAGGGATTAATAATATAATTAATATGCAAAGTATACATGTATGTGTTTCATACAATAGTTATGTGTACATGTCAGTGATGGAGAAAATGTGTTCTTTAAGTGACACTATGGTCACACAATTTCCTTTAGCCTGATGTAGGCACATAACGTGCTTTCTTAAGCTAAAAGTATTGTGATGGCTATAGTGTCCATTTACTGAAAACTCTACATGTGGCTTGTGGCCTGTGTTACTCCGAGACATGTTAGTATTTCACTATTCCACCTCATATCATGAATTTCAATGTGTTAAGTAGCATTAAATGGACATTAAACACATTTTTATTCTTTCATGATTCAGCTAGAGCATGCAATTTTAAACAACTTTGTAATTTATTTCCATTACCTAATTTGCTTAATTCTCTTGATATTCTTAGCTGAAAAGCATATCTAGATAGGCTCAGAAGCTGCTGATTGGTGGCTACACATCAATGCCTCATGTGATTGGCTCACCCATGTGCATTGATATTTAATAAACAAAGAATAACGAAATAATGAACCAAATTACATAATAGAAGTAAATTGGGATGTTGTTTAAAACTGTATTCTCTATCTGAATAATGACATAAAAAGATTTGGTTTAATGTCCCTTTAATGTGAAATCTAATTGTAGATGTTTTTGTTAGTAGGCCAAATACCATGCTCCTCATTGTGTACATGAATGTGTGACATTAAAGGATACTATATCTCAAATACATATAATACTGGTGTGTGGGATGTTACTCACCAGCATGCTGTGCTGATGTTGCAGTCCCTGAGTCACGAGCCCTTGGAAGTCCACGGACTGCTGTGTCGCTCAGGAACCTGCGAATGAGCGCCTGCCACTCATTATATTCCGCCTCCTGGTGAGGACCACCGCCTGTTCCCCTCTGCTGCATGGCTTCTTGGCCCATTTTCTCCTTGACCCGCCTCTTGCAGTCATTGCACCTTTTCTTGAGCCCATCCACATTCCTCCTCTGCTGGGCCATGCCGTTGACTGCCTCCTCGACTCTCAGCCATGCATCTTTATGCCTTCGGGCAACTCCTTTGCCCTTCTCTTGGCCAAAGAGGGTCGTGTGGTTCTCCAGGACGGCCTGGACTAGTGCAAGGTTTTCTGCAAAAGAGAAGTTGGGGCACCTCATGCGCTCCTCGTCCTGGGCCGCCTGGCTCCCTCCCTGGGATGTCCCTGCTGTGGGTTCCTCCCTATCCTCTCCCTCCTCCCCCCTTCTATCCCCATGTGCACCCTCTGTCCCTCTTTTGAGTGTGCCTGACCTTGGGGCAACCTCACTGACATCCTCCCTTTTAACTCTCCTCCCTCCACTCACTCCCTGATGGGGACCCTGCTGCTCCTCCTGTCCATAATCCTCTCCCTGCAACTCCCCTTCCCTCCTCCCCCCCGCCCTAGCTCTCGCTGTCATCCTCAAACTACACACACTCACACACTCACACTCACTCTCACTTCAATCACACACAATCACAACCAAACAGTCAGCCTATCACACTGTAAAAGATAAATAAAATGTGTGAGGTGTTAGAAAAAAAAGTGTATTTTGTATATGTGTGTATGCAAAATGTGTGCAATATGTAAAAAAAAAGTGTAAGTAAATGTACAGGCTTACCAATCCAACAATCCGACCTAACTAACTTAATGAAATGCTCCTCTCTCACTACTCTTACCACTAATCTCTCTACTCACTGTAGTGTGCTGTAACTCCAAGAACCAACCAAACACACTAAAGAAAATGGCCGCTGCGCATGGGTTTATGTATGAATTTTGAATGGCGTAATTACGTGTCGCATCTTTTAGAATTGGCCGTTGTTTTTTACGATTCGTAGCCTAATTTGCATAAAACTACACTTTATTGAGACTTTACGTGAACAAAATACTGGCGTAAGTACTTGCGACGACTAAAATGTGTATTTGCGCACATTTTAGTTGATCGCAGGTTTTTCCTACTTACGCCAGTTTAGCATCTGACGGCGCAATATATTGGATAGGTCGAGTTGCGAGGTGAAATTATGGGCGGCCCGGGTTCCCTCGCTTGCGCCGAAAACTACGCCGTATATCGGATCGCGCCCTTAAATAGTTATTATTGTGTCTGAGGAAATAACGTGCAGTCCAGCCACTCAGAACTAAAGTCACTGATGTTGCTGTTTTTATTCAGCTTTCTATTTAGCTGTCCCCTATTTTTCTATTGACAGTACAGTTTTTACTTTTTATATTTTTGTATTCCATTGAGATTTTATAGTAAAGATACTGGTCTATTATAACAAAGTTTTTAGTGTTAGTTTGGTCCTAGTTACTAGACATATTTTTTCTCCATTCTTTGGGGCATATTTACTAGGGGCCAGCGGACATGATACGATATAGCGGAACATGTCCGCTGCACATCGATAAATGGTGTCAATCAACCCGATCGTATTCGATCTGGATTATTTCTGTCCACCGCCTCAGAGCAGGCGGACAGGTTATGGAGAAGTGGTCTTTAGACGCAGCTTGATAAATTGACCCCTTTGCCTTTTTTGACAATCTAATCTGTTTTCATTAGCAGCTTTTAGGAAAATATAGTCAGTAATTTAAAATTGTTCTAACAAATTCTACACAATAATTTAACTGAAGAGAAATTTGATCTTATAAAATAATTAATTTGTTAAATGAAAATATAAGAGAGTTCAATTATAGTTGAAGTCAAAAGTACTTTACGTGTATAAATAAAACATTAACTACAGTTAAAGCAAATGCTTGTAATGTAAATGAAACCTCACAGAAAAACAATTTTAATGTCAAATAAATTAATTTCAGCACAAAGGAAAATAGTATGCAATGTAAACTATCATTCCAATGTTTTTTTATGTAAAAGAAAAACAAGATTATTAAAACATTGGAATAAAAGAAAAGTTTTAAAAAAGAGGTAGAACAAGTAACAATAATAATGAAAAATGAATATAAGCATTTTTATTAAACAAAGCATGTTAAATTTAAGTTAGGAAGTATAAAAAGAAAATATTTTTTAACACATTGGGGCTGAATTATCAAGATTCGAATGGAGCTTGATGCCCCTGTTTCCGTGCAAGCCTTCAGGCTCCCCGGAGACAGTATTTATGAATCAGCGGTCTAAATAACTGGTCCACCTGCTCTGAGGCTGCGGACATCAATCTGCGCCGATCCTATACGATCGGGCTGATTGACACACCCTGCTAGAGGCCAATCTACAGGGGGGTGGCTTGTGCAATGGTAAATGCCCACAGCGTATGCTGTCAGCATTTATGGATGTGCTGCGGCAGACATGATACGCTTGTGCAATGATAAATGCAGACAGAGTTATAAAACAATCAAGCAAAGGACGGCATATTGGGTTATAACTGTACTTAGCTTTCTATTACCTCACTTATCTAGTACAAAAAAGGCAGCTACAAATGAACCTGGGATGTTTTTAGATAACTTTTTTTATTACCTTCTCCTTCTTTGTAAGACTAAATTATCATTAAGTAGATGAAAACATGATAAAACATATTTATGCAATATTCATATTTAATAAAGATTTTAACTACGTATTTACTGTAAATTTTTTACATTTGCTAATGCGAAAATGCGTTGATGTTTGTATTATCTCGGGTGTTAGTTTTTATTTCTCCATTGATTTCTATGGAGAAATACATGCATGTGCACACGAAAACTTAAAGGGACAGTCAACACCCAGGAAAACTTTATCCCATACCTTAGTTTCACAAAAAAAGATGAGCCAGCACTGCATCCCATCTTCAATACAACTAACGTTATATGTCTAATCATCGAAAGCCCATACAGTTTTCAGCGGTAGATATGGCCACCAAATTCCTCCCCCTCCTCCTTCGTCCCCTTCTTTTTTTAATTTAATCCTCGTTCACAGGGACGCTGTTCTATTGCTAATGCGCATTATAATTTTAGTCCACTCGCTATTAGAAATAGATAGTGTCTCTGTGAATGTGTGTAAAGAATCTAGCCAAGGATTTGATTCGGATTGGTGGATGACTTTAAGAAGAAGCCTCCTACGTAATGGTGGGGGGAGTTTGGCGGCCATATCAATCGCTGAAAACGGTATGTTCTTTCGAAGATTAAACACATAACGTTAGTGGTATTGAAGATGGGATGTGGTGCAGGCACATTTTTTTTGTGGATCTAAGGTATGGGATACAGTTTTCCTGGGTGTTAATTGTCCCTTTAAGTTAGGTTTTTCACACTATTCGGGTTAAAGCTAGCGCAAAAATACCCATCCACTTGTAATCTAGCCCAAAGATAATTCTAACAATAAAAATCCCTATTGCTCATTGTCAGGAGTTGAGAAATTTTGTTTAACACAATTTGGGTTATCAAATTGTGGAACTCATTTCCTGAGGTGTTTGACTGCAAACGGCTATAATGTATATATACATACATATACATGTCTAAATATGTGTATGTATGCATATGTATATATATATATATATATATATATATATATATATATATATATATATATATATATATATATATATATATATATATATATATATATATATATATCCAAAACACCAGATCTTGCCCTCAAATGGAAAACCGTCTGGATGCAACTTTGTAATCAAATAGTAACCCAAAAAGAAGTGCACTCTCAGGTCTTTCACAGCAAAGTTACTTTATTTGTGTAACATTTTCGGAGGACTTGCCTCCTTCATCAGCATAGTTAAAACAAGACATAAACTACCTATAAATAGTGACATACTCACTCACACCATTTCAAACCAAACCCATTTCATTGGCGCCAAACTTCCGATGTTGGAACGCATACTGCGTTCCACCTGTACTGCGTGCCGGAAGTAGTGCACCACATCACTTCCGGTAAACAAAATCCTTACTGAATTGTTAATACACACTAGGATTGTAAAAATTAAACAACAAAGGATCGCCCCTATATGTGTGTACTTAGTGTCAATAACACAAAAAATCTCATTGTGCATAAAAAACGAAAATTCAAACAAAGTGTTTTGCGAATCGGCTGCCCATTGTCATGGCAACCAGTGTACACACTCTCCCCCATTTCAATCTGCGGGGGAATAAGTAAACATAGTTAAATGTGATCCTCAATCTTGTGTACTGTTATGCTAACTCATATGGTGCACCATGCTAGTTAAAATATATACATGCCATCTTTAATTGTCGAACTGAAAAATAGCAAACTTAAAATGACTATACTAACTGGCCAACAGTGAAACTGTGTTTTACGCTACGGTGTGACAGCCATCAAACACTATAGTATAAAATAAACGCATATTTTATGTAAACTGTGACATATTCATAATGTGACAGATCAAAGTAATCTGAGTTCCAACCTGATACTTTAAGGGGTTTGTTTCCCAAAGTGCCCAATATATGTTAAAACTCAAAACTTGAAATTTAAGCTACTGTAATTCAAGTGATTCACATTGTTCACTATACTGAGTATTACTAAAAGAACCTCTACGTAGTGTCACCTCCCATCTTTCATATAGGAACAAACGATTATCAGGCCCCCCTGTTTCGTACTAAATTACTTAATGAGACTAAAACATTATGTCAATGACCTATAACTATAGCAAAAGACCATCACTCACATACAGCAACCACATTCACTACCAGGATCACAACTCACTTGAAGACATACTTCAGTGAAAACAAAACAAGAATTAAAAACAAATATTGATCAGGGTCCTCCTATTCAACACTATGGTACCCCTCGGGGTAATATCTTGACTCTATTAGTTCCAGGTTTGCGTTATCAACCTCCACAGATCACAGTCAGAGGTATCCTATTTCTCCGTTGACTTTTTTATTGATCTTTACTCTTCAGGTTCTTCACTTTATTGGAACCCAGGTTGGCCACACTGAGATCATGCTTCTGTTCCGATATCCGATAACTTCAATACATTTCATACAGTATAATCCCTGGGTTGTCCAGATGCCCAGAATACCGTTCCTTCATGGGTCATCCTTAGTGCTTGTATCTGGACATGGGTTCACTCAATTGATGTGCCCATACACTGTAATCCAGGCATTAGATGCCATCCCACCTTGGTATGCCTTGTAATGACATGTCGGCTATGTGTGTTAAAAAACTGGTAACTCCAAGGCACCACTACCTGACTCCCACTCAGGTATTGGACATACCACAGATCCCCATACCTGGTGCTGTGTACCAGCCTGGTTAGGAAATCTCCCATGACGGAGTTGACCCACCACTGGACCCCCAGAGTCATGGCAGTGTAGGCACCGTACCCCTAGATTGTATCACACCTTACAGCCACATTACATTAAGGCTTTGAAATCAGGAGTTGTGTTAAGCCCACCTGGGTGTACAGTGCCCAACCGATACATCCACTGTGCCTCCCGTTGCAGGAGTATCTTGCTTCTATCCCCTCCCCTATCAAGAGGGGGGACATTATCGATAAGTGTGTATCTTATTGATGCCACTGGATGTTTGTACTATGCACAGTGCCTCGCCACTGGTTGGTCTGAGTCCCCAGACTTGAGAGCCGACCGGATGGCATGTCGGTGATTAGCCATTCTCTCTCTTAGTGTGCCTGTCGTCTTGCCAACGTAAAAATGAGAACACGGACACACCAACAGATATACGACAAATGTGGTTGTGCAGGTGATAGAGTGCCGGATACCAAATTGCCTGTTGGTGTGAGGGTGATGAAATATCTTTGTACTAATGAGCCCGTTACAGGTAGTGCACCCTAGGTACCGGTAGGATCCCCTGATATTAATATGTGTCTTGGGTCTGTAGCTTGCTCTTGAGTCAGTCTTGACCAGTAAGTCCCGCAAGTTTGTGCCCCTCCTGTAGCCCACCATGGGTGTAAGGTGGTTACTGAAACGTAGCTTTGGATCAGTGGATATAATCGGCCAGTGTGTCCTTAGGGAAAGTCCAGCTTTTCTGGTACTAGGAGAAAATGTAGTGGCCATTATAAGCTTTTCATCTGTGGTCTGTCTTGGTTTCTTTGCCAGCAATTGTGCTTGTGTGTATTGTGAAACTTCATCCATCATTTGTTTGATGTGTTGTGTCTTATACCACCTCTCTGTGAACCTTTCACCCATTTTGAACAACTGGGAGGCTCCCACACTAGGGTCAGAATTGTTCCTCACTGTTCTGATTAACTGTGACTTAAGTATGCCTTTGAGTAGTGCTGGGGGATGACAGCTATCTGATCTCAACAGAGAGTTCCTATCCGTGGGTTTGCTAAATAGTGTACATCCCAAACCCTGTGCAGTCTTAAAAACTTTGAGATCAAGAAAATTGATATATATATATATGTGTGTGTATATATGTGTGTGTACCTATGCATTTATGTGTGTTTTACTATATATATATATTCTGTATATATTTCACATTCCAATGTTCTTCACATACAGGATAATGTAAGTTTTTTTATTGTAAATACATATTTCTATGTATATTTATATATACCTTCACCTGCATATCTAAATAAAAATAAAAAAATTCTATGTGAAGAACATTGGAATGTAAAATACGCATTTCGCTTTTCATGTTTTGCAATTTAGGTCTAACTCGGTTAGGTTAGCTTGCATGAAGAATTGCTAACCTCAATGCGCATTACTGAAATATTAAATATTAAAAAAATAATAATTATTAAAACTTATTATAAATACTGTAAAAGATTCTAAATAATCCATAAATTATATATATATATATATATATATATATATATATATATATATATATATATTACAGTATGTATAATAATTTCTAATAACAATTACTCATATTTTTTAATATTTTATATTTAATATTTCAATTGAGGTTACCAGTTCTTCATGTGCGCTAACCCGACACAGCGTTAGACCTAAATTGTAAAACGTGAAGTGCAATATGCATATTTTACATTCCAATGTTCTTTATATGGAAAAGAATGTAATTTTTATTATTAAATATATATTTCTCTATATATCTACAGTAAAAGATATAAAGGTATAGGTATATACAGATATATATATGTATATATATATAGAAATATGTATTGACGATAAAAATGAAGTGAACATTGGAATGTGAAATATTTATATCTCCTGCCGGGTTAGTGTGCGAGTGATAGGTGTTTTTTCTTCTGTACTCTCCTTTGCCTCTATGGGGACAATACGTTAATACAGTCGCAACATCAAAAAGTCCTTTGGTTAGTACGCGTCAGGTTTTGCTCAAGCGCATTATACTT
Source organism: Bombina bombina (assembly GCF_027579735.1). Classification (NCBI taxonomy): domain Eukaryota; kingdom Metazoa; phylum Chordata; class Amphibia; order Anura; family Bombinatoridae; genus Bombina; species Bombina bombina. The sequence continues at coordinate 1,301,269,103 of NC_069500.1, forward strand.
TTAATTTGTAATATGCGCAATATCCGATGCACGCAAAATGTTTACTTCTAGCAATGTTTATGCTCGAGCGAAAGCGCTAAATAGAACAGCATTTGTAATCTGGCCCATAGACTGGTATAACTTGTGATATGCTAGAAATTGGTCAAGGAAATATGGCTTAATGGTTTATGGTGTATTTTGAAAAAACAAATTTAAATCCAATCAAATTCTTTTAACCATATTTTATTTTCTAAATTTGGTAACTGAAAAGGGCCTTTTCACACACATATCTTTTAAATAGACCTAGAAAATGTATTGACTTTGTTAGCTTGCTTTAAACATAAAGAAATCTATAGGAAATATAATTTTCATTCATATTATGTTTGTAAACATGTTTCACTTCAAAATTAAATGAACTGGCAGATTCCTATAAACTCATACCAAAATGAAAATACAAAAAAAATATATCCTGTATTATAACACAGAAATTGAATGTCTTATGGTGGCAAAGGCGGGATACGGTGGATCTAAGGTATGGGATACAGTTTTCCTGGGTGTTAATTGTCCCTTTAAGTTAGGTTTTTCACACTATTCGGGTTAAAGCTAGCGCAAAAATACCCATCCACTTGTAATCTAGCCCAAAGATAATTCTAACAATAAAAATCCCTATTGCTCATTGTCAGGAGTTGAGAAATTTTGTTTAACACAATTTGGGTTATCAAATTGTGGAACTTATTTCCTGAGGTGTTTGACTGCAAACGGCTATAATGTATATATACATACATATACATGTCTAAATATGTGTATGTATGCATATGTATATATATATATATATATATATATATATATATATATATATATATATATATCCAAAACACCAGATATAGCCCTCAAATGGAAAACCGTCTGGATGCAACTTTGTAATCAAATAGTAACCCAAAAAGAAGTGCACTCTCAGGTCTTTCACAGCAAAGTTACTTTATTTGTGTAACATTTTCGGAGGACTTGCCTCCTTCATCAGCATAGTTAAAACAAGACATAAACTACCTATAAATAGTGACATACTCACTCACACCATTTCAAACCAAACCCATTTCATTGGCGCCAAACTTCCGATGTTGGAACGCATACTGCGTTCCACCTGTACTGCGTGCCGGAAGTAGTGCACCACATCACTTCCGGTAAACAAAATCCTTACTGAATTGTTAATACACACTAGGATTGTAAAAATTAAACAACAAAGGATCGCCCCTATATGTGTGTACTTAGTGTCAATAACACAAAAAATCTCATTGTGCATAAAAAACGAAAATTCAAACAAAGTGTTTTGCGAATCGGCTGCCCATTGTCATGGCAACCAGTGTACACACTCTCCCCCATTTCAATCTGCGGGGGAATAAGTAAACATAGTTAAATGTGATCCTCAATCTTGTGTACTGTTATGCTAACTCATATGGTGCACCATGCTAGTTAAAATATATACATGCCGGAGGGGCGGAGCTAACCGCTTAAGTGGATGGTCGCATCGTTGCAGAGCTCCCGGCTCCAGATATATAGAATGGGACTTATCTAACAGTTTTTTCAGCTTATACTATCTTTAATGACTACCCAATTTACACCTGATACTCTGCAGAGGAGTTCGGGAGCCTACAAAAGCCCTACTATACCCGATCTGCCACATTATCAGCCTATACCCTGATCTGGTTTATAGAGGCCTCTCTGCGACACCTCCTGCACTCCTATTCGGCGCATCGAGTATAATAGTTGTCTCATTTACTTATTGACTGAAATATGCTTGTATTGGAGATGGAGGAGACACACGAGATGCTGCAGGCTGTGCTATTGGCCTTTGATCGCCAACTAGACCGGTGTTTTCTCAACTTGCATGACACCCTGAAAATGGCAACTCAGAGAGTAACAGACATGAGACACTATGGCGTCGAGCAAAATGACAAGATAATTGAGCAACGTCCAGAACATCCATTTGAGAAGTCGCGGAGTAGCCTCACTCATACTGGCTCTAATCTTGATATTGAGCTCATGTGGATAGATACGGCAAATTTGCACTCACCTGACCACACCACAAGAGGACCCCTAAAAGAGGCAGCTGACAGGAGCAGCATAATCCGACCGGAGAGACATCTACAGGTCTCGACCCAGATGGAAATAGAAAAACAGATTGGTTCCTTCCGGCTCCTCTCTGCTCTCACAAGGCCGGCGCCGGGGAACGCAGCTTGTCCGGAGGTGTCGCAGGCTCAGTGGTTCCGATCGACCAGAGTGTACAGCCTGCAGCCGATAGCCTATTCTTCCTCTGGTATCATGGCGGAGCCTCGTACAGATGTTGGAGCTAAGTCAGATGGGAGGACTGAGCCGGGCACTGAACAGTATGTGACATACTTAAGTCATGCTACGCCACAGAAGACGGGAAAACATAGGTGGAACTGTGAGGGAACTAAGGTGCAAACCTTTATAAGCCCATACCTGCAATTTTTCAAGGCTGGCATTTTCGCACAAGAATCAGTTTTTAGATATAGTCCCTTACTCCATTCTCAGACCTACACTGAGGATCCATCACGGTCTCTTCTCAGGACTGGGGTGGGCTAAAGAGTGATTCACCCGGTCCTCTGTCCCACCGATACCGGCCCAGAAATTCTGTCACCATTCTGTCATTAATTATCATATTAATATGTTTTATGTTCATAATAGGCACACCAACTGTTTAGCTTCGCAGCACATGTTAGACCTCTTTTAAGACCTCAGTGACATTTATGTAATTTTTTTTTTTTTTATCGCTTACATTATCTTAAAGATTAGAGTCATTTAGAAGATAACTACTTCTTACATCTCCATCTATACTTTATGTACAGTATATTTATATTATGCTCTCCAAAGGGACGCTGCTATTTAGGTACAGATCATTCCCTTATATTTGTTATATAGAGAGTTATAATCCATGAGGCTAACCTTTGTCCTACACTAGTTTACTCTCTATAATCTACTGTTTGTACTCTTTGAATACCTAGGGTGTAGGATATCCCTAATTATGATTGTATGTCCACTCCTGATTTACACTATACATTGAATCTTATCAGTTTGAGAGTTTTAAGATAGCCTATGAATATTCTGTACTGCATACTACTTACTACATAGCTCGGTGATATGTATGCATTTTCCTATTTTTAACTTATAATATTCTGGAGACTTGAGTTATTTAGATGATAGCAGCTACTTGCATTTCATTTATACTACATATAGGTCTATATTTTGTGCTACACGTAGACACAGTTATTCAGCTACAGTCTGCTTCCTTTACCTATTATAAAAGATTTACAATCCATTAGGCTAACTTTTAGTCCATTCTCTGTAAACTGCCGTTTATACTTTTTGATTAGCTAAAGTGTGAGACATATACTGGTGTGATATTTTCACTGCTGATTAATTTTGTATTCCGAATGCTGGTGGCCTGAGGGTTTCCAGATAGCCTATGAATGTCCTGTATTGCATGCCACTCACTGCTTGACTCGGCGACATAGATGTAATTTTATATTTTTAATTTACAATATTTTGGAAATTAGAGTTAGTTAGATGATAGCAGCTATTTCCATTTCCATTTATGCTACATGTATATTTATAGTATCTCCTTCACACGGGCACAGTTTTTTGGTTGTAGTTTGCTCCCCACACCTGAGTTTCTTCTCTATAGACTGTATTTTATAATAGTTAACCTTCTGGAGTGTTGTTTATACTTTATTATCATAATATGTTCGCTGTCTATTAATGCTGTATTCTGGACCTTATCAGACTGAGAGCTTTCAGATAGCCCATGAATGTCCTACACTGCATCCCACCCACTGCATAACATATACTCCACATTTTAGGATTGTTCTTTAACTATATACTTTGGGTATAGAGAAGACTGTCGCCACTATACTCATTTTTAGATTGTCTTGACCCATATTTTTTTTTATAAGAGCTCCAAATCTTTGTTAAAAAACTAATTAGCAGACATCAGAGTAAGGCTTGATTACACCCTAATAAAAGCAGTGCTCTCTCTGCCGCCAGGTGATATCTCTTAGATTAAATTACCTAGTTTCTAGTTGTTATTGTTCAGTGTGAGGCTTACGTTTCTGTTTTAGAGATTATACTTACATTCTAAATTCTCCGTTAGATACCTCTCTAAGTGGATAGCTTCCCCCTCATGCTGTTTTACTTTTAGATACTGGACAATATTTGTTTGACATAGCCCGCACCTCCTAAAGTTGATAAGAGACCTACATATAATTTACAGTCCCCCTCTCCACATAATACTATAGAGTGATTAGGGAGGCCCCTCACCTCCCATAATTGAGCTCTGGTTTTGCTCTGGTTGCATATTCTACACATTTGTCATAACTTTCTCTTTATATGGGCATAACTCTATATTTAGATAATTACTCCGCTTTGATGGAGCTATGCCCATCCCAGTAGTCATGTAAATAACAAGCCCTCCCTGTGAAGTCCACCCTTATATCCATCCAATAAGGCTTTCCATACCTGCTCTCGTGCCCTACTTGGCTCCGCCCCCCCATTCCCCTCCCCACTCCACTTTGAGCGGCTCTTGCCCGCTGCGTCCCCTTATCCCCCTCCCCGCTAAATTGGCCCATAAGTGGCCAAACACAAGCCAATCCATGTTTATCTTACTTTACTAGTTTATATTATGCTACAAACGCTTTTCACGATAATGTGGAGAATATACTCTATTTCCCCCCTCCCTCTACCCCCATAAAACCAACCCCTCCTTGTTTATATTTTCTAAACCAATAACTTATGGTGTATTTATCCATCACAAGGTTGGGTCACTTCTAGTCTACATGCCATATAAAAAAATAAAAACTGAGGTCTCAATCTGGATAGTCCAAAATTTTTACTAATACCTTTAATAAACGGGATTTATATGCCCCTTCTGTTTAGATTTATTGCCTAGTAAACCTCCATGCTCCTTCATAATACTAACCAGCTATAGCTTCTCCATTCTTTTACCACTCACCATAGAATATTACTTTTTATATCCTCGAACCTATATAATGTGAGAATATCTAGTATTGTTTATCTGGCAAGATCATGGTATTAGTATTGTACTATTCTCCTTTGTTATTATTGTTGGACGTTTCATTATTGTTATATTTGTTTATGACTTCAATAAAAAACTATTAAAAAAAAAAAAAAAATAAAAAAAAAAAAATATATACATGCCATCTTTAATTGTCGAACTGAAAAATAGCAAACTTAAAATGACTATACTAACTGGCCAACAGTGAAACTGTGTTTTACGCTACGGTGTGACAGCCATCAAACACTATAGTATAAAATAAACGCATATTTTATGTAAACTGTGACATATTCATAATGTGACAGATCAAAGTAATCTGAGTTCCAACCTGATACTTTAAGGGGTTTGTTTCCCAAAGTGCCCAATATATGTTAAAACTCAAAACTTGAAATTTAAGCTACTGTAATTCAAGTGATTCACATTGTTCACTATACTGAGTATTACTAAAAGAACCTCTACGTAGTGTCACCTCCCATCTTTCATATAGGAACAAACGATTATCAGGCCCCCCTGTTTCGTACTAAATTACTTAATGAGACTAAAACATTATGTCAATGACCTATAACTATAGCAAAAGACCATCACTCACATACAGCAACCACATTCACTACCAGGATCACAACTCACTTGAAGACATACTTCAGTGAAAACAAAACAAGAATTAAAAACAAATATTGATCAGGGTCCTCCTATTCAACACTATGGTACCCCTCGGGGTAATATCTTGACTCTATTAGTTCCAGGTTTGCGTTATCAACCTCCACAGATCACAGTCAGAGGTATCCTATTTCTCCGTTGACTTTTTTATTGATCTTTACTCTTCAGGTTCTTCACTTTATTGGAACCCAGGTTGGCCACACTGAGATCATGCTTCTGTTCCGATATCCGATAACTTCAATACATTTCATACAGTATAATCCCTGGGTTGTCCAGATGCCCAGAATACCGTTCCTTCATGGGTCATCCTTAGTGCTTGTATCTGGACATGGGTTCACTCAATTGATGTGCCCATACACTGTAATCCAGGCATTAGATGCCATCCCACCTTGGTATGCCTTGTAATGACATGTCGGCTATGTGTGTTAAAAAACTGGTAACTCCAAGGCACCACTACCTGACTCCCACTCAGGTATTGGACATACCACAGATCCCCATACCTGGTGCTGTGTACCAGCCTGGTTAGGAAATCTCCCATGACGGAGTTGACCCACCACTGGACCCCCAGAGTCATGGCAGTGTAGGCACCGTACCCCTAGATTGTATCACACCTTACAGCCACATTACATTAAGGCTTTGAAATCAGGAGTTGTGTTAAGCCCACCTGGGTGTACAGTGCCCAACCGATACATCCACTGTGCCTCCCGTTGCAGGAGTATCTTGCTTCTATCCCCTCCCCTATCAAGAGGGGGGACATTATCGATAAGTGTGTATCTTATTGATGCCACTGGATGTTTGTACTATGCACAGTGCCTCGCCACTGGTTGGTCTGAGTCCCCAGACTTGAGAGCCGACCGGATGGCATGTCGGTGATTAGCCATTCTCTCTCTTAGTGTGCCTGTCGTCTTGCCAACGTAAAAATGAGAACACGGACACACCAACAGATATACGACAAATGTGGTTGTGCAGGTGATAGAGTGCCGGATACCAAATTGCCTGTTGGTGTGAGGGTGATGAAATATCTTTGTACTAATGAGCCCGTTACAGGTAGTGCACCCTAGGTACCGGTAGGATCCCCTGATATTAATATGTGTCTTGGGTCTGTAGCTTGCTCTTGAGTCAGTCTTGACCAGTAAGTCCCGCAAGTTTGTGCCCCTCCTGTAGCCCACCATGGGTGTAAGGTGGTTACTGAAACGTAGCTTTGGATCAGTGGATATAATCGGCCAGTGTGTCCTTAGGGAAAGTCCAGCTTTTCTGGTACTAGGAGAAAATGTAGTGGCCATTATAAGCTTTTCATCTGTGGTCTGTCTTGGTTTCTTTGCCAGCAATTGTGCTTGTGTGTATTGTGAAACTTCATCCATCATTTGTTTGATGTGTTGTGTCTTATACCACCTCTCTGTGAACCTTTCACCCATTTTGAACAACTGGGAGGCTCCCACACTAGGGTCAGAATTGTTCCTCACTGTTCTGATTAACTGTGACTTAAGTATGCCTTTGAGTAGTGCTGGGGGATGACAGCTATCTGATCTCAACAGAGAGTTCCTATCCGTGGGTTTGCTAAATAGTGTACATCCCAAACCCTGTGCAGTCTTAAAAACTTTGAGATCAAGAAAATTGATATATATATATATATGTGTGTGTATATATGTGTGTGTACCTATGCATTTATGTGTGTTTTACTATATATATATATTCTGTATATATTTCACATTCCAATGTTCTTCACATACAGGATAATGTAAGTTTTTTTATTGTAAATACATATTTCTATGTATATTTATATATACCTTCACCTGCATATCTAAATAAAAATAAAAAAATTCTATGTGAAGAACATTGGAATGTAAAATACGCATTTCGCTTTTCATGTTTTGCAATTTAGGTCTAACTCGGTTAGGTTAGCTTGCATGAAGAATTGCTAACCTCAATGCGCATTACTGAAATATTAAATATTAAAAAAATAATAATTATTAAAACTTATTATAAATACTGTAAAAGATTCTAAATAATCCATAAATTATATATATATATATATATATATATATATATATATATATATATATATATATATATATATATATATATATATATTACAGTATGTATAATAATTTCTAATAACAATTACTCATATTTTTTAATATTTTATATTTAATATTTCAATTGAGGTTACCAGTTCTTCATGTGCGCTAACCCGACACAGCGTTAGACCTAAATTGTAAAACGTGAAGTGCAATATGCATATTTTACATTCCAATGTTCTTTATATGGAAAAGAATGTAATTTTTATTATTAAATATATATTTCTCTATATATCTACAGTAAAAGATATAAAGGTATAGGTATATACAGATATATATATGTATATATATATAGAAATATGTATTGACGATAAAAATGAAGTGAACATTGGAATGTGAAATATTTATATCTCCTGCCGGGTTAGTGTGCGAGTGATAGGTGTTTTTTCTTCTGTACTCTCCTTTGCCTCTATGGGGACAATACGTTAATACAGTCGCAACATCAAAAAGTCCTTTGGTTAGTACGCGTCAGGTTTTGCTCAAGCGCATTATACTTTTAATTTGTAATATGCGCAATATCCGATGCACGCAAAATGTTTACTTCTAGCAATGTTTATGCTCGAGCGAAAGCGCTAAATAGAACAGCATTTGTAATCTGGCCCATAGACTGGTATAACTTGTGATATGCTAGAAATTGGTCAAGGAAATATGGCTTAATGGTTTATGGTGTATTTTGAAAAAACAAATTTAAATCCAATCAAATTCTTTTAACCATATTTTATTTTCTAAATTTGGTAACTGAAAAGGGCCTTTTCACACACATATCTTTTAAATAGACCTAGAAAATGTATTGACTTTGTTAGCTTGCTTTAAACATAAAGAAATCTATAGGAAATATAATTTTCATTCATATTATGTTTGTAAACATGTTTCACTTCAAAATTAAATGAACTGGCAGATTCCTATAAACTCATACCAAAATGAAAATACAAAAAAAATATATCCTGTATTATAACACAGAAATTGAATGTCTTATGGTGGCAAAGGCGGGATACGGTGGATCTAAGGTATGGGATACAGTTTTCCTGGGTGTTAATTGTCCCTTTAAGTTAGGTTTTTCACACTATTCGGGTTAAAGCTAGCGCAAAAATACCCATCCACTTGTAATCTAGCCCAAAGATAATTCTAACAATAAAAATCCCTATTGCTCATTGTCAGGAGTTGAGAAATTTTGTTTAACACAATTTGGGTTATCAAATTGTGGAACTTATTTCCTGAGGTGTTTGACTGCAAACGGCTATAATGTATATATACATACATATACATGTCTAAATATGTGTATGTATGCATATGTATATATATATATATATATATATATATATATATATATATATATATATCCAAAACACCAGATCTTGCCCTCAAATGGAAAACCGTCTGGATGCAACTTTGTAATCAAATAGTAACCCAAAAAGAAGTGCACTCTCAGGTCTTTCACAGCAAAGTTACTTTATTTGTGTAACATTTTCGGAGGACTTGCCTCCTTCATCAGCATAGTTAAAACAAGACATAAACTACCTATAAATAGTGACATACTCACTCACACCATTTCAAACCAAACCCATTTCATTGGCGCCAAACTTCCGATGTTGGAACGCATACTGCGTTCCACCTGTACTGCGTGCCGGAAGTAGTGCACCACATCACTTCCGGTAAACAAAATCCTTACTGAATTGTTAATACACACTAGGATTGTAAAAATTAAACAACAAAGGATCGCCCCTATATGTGTGTACTTAGTGTCAATAACACAAAAAATCTCATTGTGCATAAAAAACGAAAATTCAAACAAAGTGTTTTGCGAATCGGCTGCCCATTGTCATGGCAACCAGTGTACACACTCTCCCCCATTTCAATCTGCGGGGGAATAAGTAAACATAGTTAAATGTGATCCTCAATCTTGTGTACTGTTATGCTAACTCATATGGTGCACCATGCTAGTTAAAATATATACATGCCGGAGGGGCGGAGCTAACCGCTTAAGTGGATGGTCGCATCGTTGCAGAGCTCCCGGCTCCAGATATATAGAATGGGACTTATCTAACAGTTTTTTCAGCTTATACTATCTTTAATGACTACCCAATTTACACCTGATACTCTGCAGAGGAGTTCGGGAGCCTACAAAAGCCCTACTATACCCGATCTGCCACATTATCAGCCTATACCCTGATCTGGTTTATAGAGGCCTCTCTGCGACACCTCCTGCACTCCTATTCGGCGCATCGAGTATAATAGTTGTCTCATTTACTTATTGACTGAAATATGCTTGTATTGGAGATGGAGGAGACACACGAGATGCTGCAGGCTGTGCTATTGGCCTTTGATCGCCAACTAGACCGGTGTTTTCTCAACTTGCATGACACCCTGAAAATGGCAACTCAGAGAGTAACAGACATGAGACACTATGGCGTCGAGCAAAATGACAAGATAATTGAGCAACGTCCAGAACATCCATTTGAGAAGTCGCGGAGTAGCCTCACTCATACTGGCTCTAATCTTGATATTGAGCTCATGTGGATAGATACGGCAAATTTGCACTCACCTGACCACACCACAAGAGGACCCCTAAAAGAGGCAGCTGACAGGAGCAGCATAATCCGACCGGAGAGACATCTACAGGTCTCGACCCAGATGGAAATAGAAAAACAGATTGGTTCCTTCCGGCTCCTCTCTGCTCTCACAAGGCCGGCGCCGGGGAACGCAGCTTGTCCGGAGGTGTCGCAGGCTCAGTGGTTCCGATCGACCAGAGTGTACAGCCTGCAGCCGATAGCCTATTCTTCCTCTGGTATCATGGCGGAGCCTCGTACAGATGTTGGAGCTAAGTCAGATGGGAGGACTGAGCCGGGCACTGAACAGTATGTGACATACTTAAGTCATGCTACGCCACAGAAGACGGGAAAACATAGGTGGAACTGTGAGGGAACTAAGGTGCAAACCTTTATAAGCCCATACCTGCAATTTTTCAAGGCTGGCATTTTCGCACAAGAATCAGTTTTTAGATATAGTCCCTTACTCCATTCTCAGACCTACACTGAGGATCCATCACGGTCTCTTCTCAGGACTGGGGTGGGCTAAAGAGTGATTCACCCGGTCCTCTGTCCCACCGATACCGGCCCAGAAATTCTGTCACCATTCTGTCATTAATTATCATATTAATATGTTTTATGTTCATAATAGGCACACCAACTGTTTAGCTTCGCAGCACATGTTAGACCTCTTTTAAGACCTCAGTGACATTTATGTAATTTTTTTTTTTTTTATCGCTTACATTATCTTAAAGATTAGAGTCATTTAGAAGATAACTACTTCTTACATCTCCATCTATACTTTATGTACAGTATATTTATATTATGCTCTCCAAAGGGACGCTGCTATTTAGGTACAGATCATTCCCTTATATTTGTTATATAGAGAGTTATAATCCATGAGGCTAACCTTTGTCCTACACTAGTTTACTCTCTATAATCTACTGTTTGTACTCTTTGAATACCTAGGGTGTAGGATATCCCTAATTATGATTGTATGTCCACTCCTGATTTACACTATACATTGAATCTTATCAGTTTGAGAGTTTTAAGATAGCCTATGAATATTCTGTACTGCATACTACTTACTACATAGCTCGGTGATATGTATGCATTTTCCTATTTTTAACTTATAATATTCTGGAGACTTGAGTTATTTAGATGATAGCAGCTACTTGCATTTCATTTATACTACATATAGGTCTATATTTTGTGCTACACGTAGACACAGTTATTCAGCTACAGTCTGCTTCCTTTACCTATTATAAAAGATTTACAATCCATTAGGCTAACTTTTAGTCCATTCTCTGTAAACTGCCGTTTATACTTTTTGATTAGCTAAAGTGTGAGACATATACTGGTGTGATATTTTCACTGCTGATTAATTTTGTATTCCGAATGCTGGTGGCCTGAGGGTTTCCAGATAGCCTATGAATGTCCTGTATTGCATGCCACTCACTGCTTGACTCGGCGACATAGATGTAATTTTATATTTTTAATTTACAATATTTTGGAAATTAGAGTTAGTTAGATGATAGCAGCTATTTCCATTTCCATTTATGCTACATGTATATTTATAGTATCTCCTTCACACGGGCACAGTTTTTTGGTTGTAGTTTGCTCCCCACACCTGAGTTTCTTCTCTATAGACTGTATTTTATAATAGTTAACCTTCTGGAGTGTTGTTTATACTTTATTATCATAATATGTTCGCTGTCTATTAATGCTGTATTCTGGACCTTATCAGACTGAGAGCTTTCAGATAGCCCATGAATGTCCTACACTGCATCCCACCCACTGCATAACATATACTCCACATTTTAGGATTGTTCTTTAACTATATACTTTGGGTATAGAGAAGACTGTCGCCACTATACTCATTTTTAGATTGTCTTGACCCATATTTTTTTTTATAAGAGCTCCAAATCTTTGTTAAAAAACTAATTAGCAGACATCAGAGTAAGGCTTGATTACACCCTAATAAAAGCAGTGCTCTCTCTGCCGCCAGGTGATATCTCTTAGATTAAATTACCTAGTTTCTAGTTGTTATTGTTCAGTGTGAGGCTTACGTTTCTGTTTTAGAGATTATACTTACATTCTAAATTCTCCGTTAGATACCTCTCTAAGTGGATAGCTTCCCCCTCATGCTGTTTTACTTTTAGATACTGGACAATATTTGTTTGACATAGCCCGCACCTCCTAAAGTTGATAAGAGACCTACATATAATTTACAGTCCCCCTCTCCACATAATACTATAGAGTGATTAGGGAGGCCCCTCACCTCCCATAATTGAGCTCTGGTTTTGCTCTGGTTGCATATTCTACACATTTGTCATAACTTTCTCTTTATATGGGCATAACTCTATATTTAGATAATTACTCCGCTTTGATGGAGCTATGCCCATCCCAGTAGTCATGTAAATAACAAGCCCTCCCTGTGAAGTCCACCCTTATATCCATCCAATAAGGCTTTCCATACCTGCTCTCGTGCCCTACTTGGCTCCGCCCCCCCATTCCCCTCCCCACTCCACTTTGAGCGGCTCTTGCCCGCTGCGTCCCCTTATCCCCCTCCCCGCTAAATTGGCCCATAAGTGGCCAAACACAAGCCAATCCATGTTTATCTTACTTTACTAGTTTATATTATGCTACAAACGCTTTTCACGATAATGTGGAGAATATACTCTATTTCCCCCCTCCCTCTACCCCCATAAAACCAACCCCTCCTTGTTTATATTTTCTAAACCAATAACTTATGGTGTATTTATCCATCACAAGGTTGGGTCACTTCTAGTCTACATGCCATATAAAAAAATAAAAACTGAGGTCTCAATCTGGATAGTCCAAAATTTTTACTAATACCTTTAATAAACGGGATTTATATGCCCCTTCTGTTTAGATTTATTGCCTAGTAAACCTCCATGCTCCTTCATAATACTAACCAGCTATAGCTTCTCCATTCTTTTACCACTCACCATAGAATATTACTTTTTATATCCTCGAACCTATATAATGTGAGAATATCTAGTATTGTTTATCTGGCAAGATCATGGTATTAGTATTGTACTATTCTCCTTTGTTATTATTGTTGGACGTTTCATTATTGTTATATTTGTTTATGACTTCAATAAAAAACTATTAAAAAAAAAAAAAAAAAAAAAAAAAAAAAATATATACATGCCATCTTTAATTGTCGAACTGAAAAATAGCAAACTTAAAATGACTATACTAACTGGCCAACAGTGAAACTGTGTTTTACGCTACGGTGTGACAGCCATCAAACACTATAGTATAAAATAAACGCATATTTTATGTAAACTGTGACATATTCATAATGTGACAGATCAAAGTAATCTGAGTTCCAACCTGATACTTTAAGGGGTTTGTTTCCCAAAGTGCCCAATATATGTTAAAACTCAAAACTTGAAATTTAAGCTACTGTAATTCAAGTGATTCACATTGTTCACTATACTGAGTATTACTAAAAGAACCTCTACGTAGTGTCACCTCCCATCTTTCATATAGGAACAAACGATTATCAGGCCCCCCTGTTTCGTACTAAATTACTTAATGAGACTAAAACATTATGTCAATGACCTATAACTATAGCAAAAGACCATCACTCACATACAGCAACCACATTCACTACCAGGATCACAACTCACTTGAAGACATACTTCAGTGAAAACAAAACAAGAATTAAAAACAAATATTGATCAGGGTCCTCCTATTCAACACTATGGTACCCCTCGGGGTAATATCTTGACTCTATTAGTTCCAGGTTTGCGTTATCAACCTCCACAGATCACAGTCAGAGGTATCCTATTTCTCCGTTGACTTTTTTATTGATCTTTACTCTTCAGGTTCTTCACTTTATTGGAACCCAGGTTGGCCACACTGAGATCATGCTTCTGTTCCGATATCCGATAACTTCAATACATTTCATACAGTATAATCCCTGGGTTGTCCAGATGCCCAGAATACCGTTCCTTCATGGGTCATCCTTAGTGCTTGTATCTGGACATGGGTTCACTCAATTGATGTGCCCATACACTGTAATCCAGGCATTAGATGCCATCCCACCTTGGTATGCCTTGTAATGACATGTCGGCTATGTGTGTTAAAAAACTGGTAACTCCAAGGCACCACTACCTGACTCCCACTCACGTATTGGACATACCACAGATCCCCATACCTGGTGCTGTGTACCAGCCTGGTTAGGAAATCTCCCATGACGGAGTTGACCCACCACTGGACCCCCAGAGTCATGGCAGTGTAGGCACCGTACCCCTAGATTGTATCACACCTTACAGCCACATTACATTAAGGCTTTGAAATCAGGAGTTGTGTTAAGCCCACCTGGGTGTACAGTGCCCAACCGATACATCCACTGTGCCTCCCGTTGCAGGAGTATCTTGCTTCTATCCCCTCCCCTATCAAGAGGGGGGACATTATCGATAAGTGTGTATCTTATTGATGCCACTGGATGTTTGTACTATGCACAGTGCCTCGCCACTGGTTGGTTTGAGTCCCCAGACTTGAGAGCCGACCGGATGGCATGTCGGTGATTAGCCATTCTCTCTCTTAGTGTGCCTGTCGTCTTGCCAACGTAAAAATGAGAACACGGACACACCAACAGATATACGACAAATGTGGTTGTGCAGGTGATAGAGTGCCGGATACCAAATTGCCTGTTGGTGTGAGGGTGATGAAATATCTTTGTACTAATGAGCCCGTTACAGGTAGTGCACCCTAGGTACCGGTAGGATCCCCTGATATTAATATGTGTCTTGGGTCTGTAGCTTGCTCTTGAGTCAGTCTTGACCAGTAAGTCCCGCAAGTTTGTGCCCCTCCTGTAGCCCACCATGGGTGTAAGGTGGTTACTGAAACGTAGCTTTGGATCAGTGGATATAATCGGCCAGTGTGTCCTTAGGGAAAGTCCAGCTTTTCTGGTACTAGGAGAAAATGTAGTGGCCATTATAAGCTTTTCATCTGTGGTCTGTCTTGGTTTCTTTGCCAGCAATTGTGCTTGTGTGTATTGTGAAACTTCATCCATCATTTGTTTGATGTGTTGTGTCTTATACCACCTCTCTGTGAACCTTTCACCCATTTTGAACAACTGGGAGGCTCCCACACTAGGGTCAGAATTGTTCCTCACTGTTCTGATTAACTGTGACTTAAGTATGCCTTTGAGTAGTGCTGGGGGATGACAGCTATCTGATCTCAACAGAGAGTTCCTATCCGTGGGTTTGCTAAATAGTGTACATCCCAAACCCTGTGCAGTCTTAAAAACTTTGAGATCAAGAAAATTGATATATATATATATATGTGTGTGTATATATGTGTGTGTACCTATGCATTTATGTGTGTTTTACTATATATATATATTCTGTATATATTTCACATTCCAATGTTCTTCACATACAGGATAATGTAAGTTTTTTTATTGTAAATACATATTTCTATGTATATTTATATATACCATCACCTGCATATCTAAATAAAAATAAAAAAATTCCATGTGAAGAACATTGGAATGTAAAATACGCATTTCGCTTTTCATGTTTTGCAATTTAGGTCTAACTCGGTTAGGTTAGCTTGCATGAAGAATTGCTAACCTCAATGCGCATTACTGAAATATTAAATATTAAAAAAATAATAATTATTAAAACTTATTATAAATACTGTAAAAGATTCTAAATAATCCATAAATTATATATATATATATATATATATATATATATATATATATATATATATATATATATATATATATATATATATATATATATATATATATATATATATTACAGTATGTATAATAATTTCTAATAACAATTACTCATATTTTTTAATATTTTATATTTAATATTTCAATTGAGGTTACCAGTTCTTCATGTGCGCTAACCCGACACAGCGTTAGACCTAAATTGTAAAACGTGAAGTGCAATATGCATATTTTACATTCCAATGTTCTTTATATGGAAAAGAATGTAATTTTTATTATTAAATATATATTTCTCTATATATCTACAGTAAAAGATATAAAGGTATAGGTATATACAGATATATATATGTATATATATAGAAATATGTATTGACGATAAAAATGAAGTGAACATTGGAATGTGAAATATTTATATCTCCTGCCGGGTTAGTGTGCGAGTGATAGGTGTTTTTTCTTCTGTACTCTCCTTTGCCTCTATGGGGACAATACGTTAATACAGTCGCAACATCAAAAAGTCCTTTGGTTAGTACGCGTCAGGTTTTGCTCAAGCGCATTATACTTTTAATTTGTAATATGCGCAATATCCGATGCACGCAAAATGTTTACTTCTAGCAATGTTTATGCTCGAGCGAAAGCGCTAAATAGCGCAGCATTTGTAATCTGGCCCATAGACTGGTATAACTTGTGATATGCTAGAAATTGGTCAAGGAAATATGGCTTAATGGTTTATGGTGTATTTTGAAAAAACAAATTTAAATCCAATCAAATTCTTTTAACCATATTTTATTTTCTAAATTTGGTAACTGAAAAGGGCCTTTTCACACACATATCTTTTAAATAGACCTAGAAAATGTATTGACTTTGTTAGCTTGCTTTAAACATAAAGAAATCTATAGGAAATATAATTTTCATTCATATTATGTTTGTAAACATGTTTCACTTCAAAATTAAATGAACTGGCAGATTCCTATAAACTCATACCAAAATGAAAATACAAAAAAAATATATCCTGTATTATAACACAGAAATTGAATGTCTTATGGTGGCAAAGGCGCAAGTTCAAGCCCCTATAAAAAAAATATATGTAAGAATATATAGCTTATGAGTCATAATCAGAATTACTCCAAGGAAATTAAAGTAGTTAAAAAGATACGTGTTTAAATCAAAAGTATTCCATCAGTAAGTGTGTTTTACATATATACACTATTAATATACAGTACCAGTGTTGACAATGATATTTGAATATCATGTAAGATACTTTATACAAAGCCAATGGAGAACATCAAATTTAACTTAGGAATTGTGTATTTAACACATTTATCACATAAAATGTCCATTGTCCAGGTGAAATGCATTTGAATAAAAATATAAATTGTAGGTTTAATAAACATACACTAACTTGTATATACTGTTAGATATTCTCTAAAGCAGGGGTCGCCAACCTTTCAGACCTCAGGGACCACTAAACTCACAATTTTGAATCCCGTGGACCACTAACATGATTTTTTTTTTTAAAAGGTACAAACCTCAATAATGTGTATATATACATACATACACACACAAAGTGTACATAACTAGTATAACCATAGCTAAGTTTACATTATGAATATATATTTATACATTTTTAAGAATTATTTTTTGGAATTAACTAATTGAATGACAGAACTGAGAGAATACTTCCAAATAACAGATGAAGGGTGAGTGCCAACTTTTGAGCTGGAAACAGAGAGGCAGAAAGTGGGAAAAAAGAATTATGTTTAAAAGGACCACAAGACTTCCAAGTTACCTCCCCAGTTAGGAATTATTCAAAACTACTTATGATCATGGTCAGACATTGGAGTCATAAACTAAGTTTATATCAGAAAGCTCTCAATATGGATGTGAGCTAACCACGACTGATGTTACTGGCAATTACTATAATACTGGTGGGATATGGCTTATCTGCTGGATGGCAATCACTGGAATTCAGGTGGAATAAAATTATTAGAATGAAAAATAATTAATATTTAATAAAAGAAAAGAAGATGGAGGGGAGGAAAACAAACAGTGATGTAAGTCCATCTGAAGGAAATAGGAAAACTACTACAAAGATACAGGTAAAGGGAAGAAAATAAATCAAATATGAGATTTTTTTTATAAAATTTTCTTTTTTATATACTTTAACTACACTATTTCAAGCCAAGACTATACCAACCTCTGCTGGCTTTAGAATGGAAGCATCTTCTTTTGAGCAGCGCACTGGGCGGGAGGAGTTAAAAATTGTAATTTATCTCCTCCATCGGTTTTCACTGATGTCCAACCAGGCACTGTAGTGAGTTGCGGCACGACGGGGGTCACACCAGTAGAGGAGATTAATTCCTGATTGATGGTGTCAAGGACCACCAACATCTTCTCGTGGACTACCAGTGGTCCATAGTAATTTATTACAGCACTGTGTAATATGGTTTAATTGTTTTAAATAATATTATAAATATAATATTTATAGTGGCTTATTTTTCAATATAGATATATTTTCTTTCTTTCTATAGACAGCAGCATGTCTTTTAAACATTTTTTTTAATAAACATTTCTTATCATATAGGTATACTGGGAATTAAGTACATTTCAATAACACAATAAATAAATTGATACATTTAATATATTTTTTTAGACTTCCTTTTCTATACATACAAAGAGTTCTTGCATAATAGTATTTACATGGTGTTAAACAGCATGACCAATCAACAGCAACACATGTGGGGAAGTGAGAACAAACCCAATAATGAAAATTAGAGAAAATATGTGCTATAGTTTTGTAGCTCACAGGCTTATACTGTATAGGATTGGGATAATGTAAATTGAATAGCTTTTCTATCTATATATTTTAACTTGACTTCTTAACAGACTTCACACCATAACACAATTCTTACTAGATATTTCAGTGATTTATTGGAGATCTTTGTGCTTTTATCTTTGAAAATAAGTAATCCCAATATTGAATATATGAACTAAAAATGTAATTACTAGTAATCCCTTAAACATAGTCTTAAAAAGTGATACATAAGGATATGTTAGAACAGTGTGCTATTTTTTTGCCCAGATAAAAGAGACCATGGTACAATTGAAAAAGCTTAGAATGAGGCAAGGGTTAACTGTTACAGCTGACGCTGATTATTCTGGTGCTGCTATGGTTACCTTGCTGTCTGGACTGCTGTAAGGCAACCGTGAAAAACTGAAAGCTTTGTACTTAGGGACATGGTTCTGAATGCTAATAAGAACTAAGTAGCCGACATAAAAATAAAAATCCTCTAAAAAGAGTCAGTACATTTCTTCATTGTAGGATGATGAAAATATTAAAACAATATTTAAATAAAGGCACATTTAGGCAGCCTTTTTATGAAATTATTTAAAAAATTGAGTGAAACAACTCACCATATAAAATGGCTTCCATCAAAGTTTAGAATGTAAATACATAATCAAGATTTTATGTAATTTTCTTTATCATAATTAGCAAGTGCATGAATTGCAAATATGCACTGTAATGCATCATAACCAGCTGTAAAGAAAGGGAAAATTGATTTATTAAAAAAATTATAATAAAATTAGAACAAGCAAAAATATTTATTTACCTTTGGACAAGTGGTAAAACACAGATTAATTTAATTTGTTGACATTTTCAGAAATGCTTTTTTTTCTCAGATAAAAAAATGAATGATAAAAAATATTCGGCTAGATTACAAGTTCTGCGTTAGGGTTAAAAAACAGCGTTGAGAGGTCCCAACGCTGCTTTTTAACACCCGCTGGTATTACGAGTCTTGAAATGACAGGCTCACCGCTCACTTTTTTGGCCAGACTCGGAAATACCGCAAATCCACTTACGTCAATTGCGTATCCTATATTTTCAATGGGACTTGCATAGCGCCGGTATTACGAGTCTGACCAAAAGTGAGCAGTAGAACCTCTCCTGTCAAGACTGATACCACATTTAAAAGTCAGTAGTTAAGAGTTTTACACTACAACGCCGTAGCATAAAACTCTTAACTAAAATGCTAAAAAGTACACTAACACCCATAAACTACCTAATAACCCCTAAACCGAGGCCCCCCACATCGCAAAAACTAAAATAGATATTTTAACCCCTAATCTGCCGAACCGGACATCGCCGCCACTATAATAAATATATTGACCACTAAACTGCTGCACTCCCGCCTCGCAAACACTATTTAAATATTATTATTAACCCCTAATCTGCCTGCCCTAACATCACAGCCACTTACCTACATTTAATAACCCCTAATCTGCCGCCCCCAATGTCGCCGCCACTATAATAAAGTTATTAACCCCTAAACCTAAGTCTAACCCTAACCCTAACACTCCCTAACTTAAATATAATTTAAATAAATCTAAATAAAATTACTATCATTAACTTAATTATTCCCATTTAAAACTAAATACTTACCTGTAAAATAAACCATAAGATAGCTACAATATAAGTAATAGTTACATTGTATATATCTTAGGGTTTATTTTATTTTACAGGCAACTTTGTATTTATTTTAACTAGGTACAATAGTTATTAAATAGTTATTAACTATTTAATAACTACCTAGCTAAAATATAGACACATTTACCTGTAAAATAAAACCCAACCTATGTTACAATTACACCTAACACTACACTATAATTAAATTAATTACCTAAGCTAAATACAATTAATTACAATTTAAATAAATTATTATTATAATTTAATAAATTAAAGTACAAACCCCCCCCACTAAATTACAGAAAATAATAAAATAATTACAAGAATTTTAAACTAATTTCACCTACTCTAATCCCCCTAACAAAATAAAAAAGCCCCCCAAAATAAAAAAAAGCCCTACCCTACACTAAATTAAAAATAGCCCTTAAAAGGGCCTTTTGCAGGGCATTGCTCCAAAGTAATCAGCTCTTTTACCTGTAAAAAAAAAAGTACAAATACCCCATAAAAAATTAAAACCCACCACCCACACAACCAACCCTACTCTAAAACCCACCCAACCCCCCCTTAAAAAAAACTAACACTAACCCATTGAAGATCACCCTACCTTGAGAAGTCTTCACCCAACCGGGCCGAAGTACTCCACGAAGCCGGCAGAAGTGGTCCTCCAGATGGGCAGAAGTGGTCCTCCAGACTGGCAGAAGTCTTCATCCAGGCGGCATCTTCTATCTTCATCCATCCGGCGCGGAGCAGCTCCATCTTCAAGACATCCGACGCGGAGCATCCTTTTCAAATGATGTCCAACTGAAGAATGAAGGTTCCTTTAAATGACATCATCCAAGATGGCGTCCCTTCAATTCCGATTGGCTGATAGAATTCTATCAGCCAATCGGAATTATGGTAGAAAAAATCCTATTGGCTGATTGGATCAGCCAATAGGATTGAATTTAAATCTTATTGGCTGATCCAATCAGCCAATAGGATTGAGCTGGTATTCTATTGGCTGATTGGTTCAGCCAATAGAATGCATTTAAAGGAACATTTAAAGGAACCTGCATTCTTCAGTTGGACGTCGTTTGAAGAGGATGCTCCGTGTCGGTTGGTTCAGCCAATAGAATGCATTTAAAGGAACATTTAAAGGAACCTGCATTCTTCAGTTGGACGTCGTTTGAAGAGGATGCTCCGTGTCGAATGTCTTGAAGATGGAGCTGCTCCGCGCCGGATGGGTGAAGACCACTTCTGCCCATCTGGAGGACCACTTCTGCCGGCTTCATGGAGGACTTCAGCCCGGTTGGGTGAAGACTTCTCAAGGTAGGGTGATCTTCAATGGGTTAGTGTTATTTTTTTTAAGGGGGGATTGGGTGGGTTTTAGAGTAGGGTTGGTTGTGTGGGTGGTGGGTTTTAATGTTGGGGGATATTTGTAATTTTTTTTACAGGTAAAAGAGCTGATTACTTTGGGGCAATGCCCCGCAAAAGGCCCTTTAAAGGGCTATTTGTAATTTAGTGTAGGGTAGGGCTTTTTTTATTTTGGGGGGCTTTTTTATTTTGTTAGGGGGATTAGAGTAGGTGAAATTAGTTTAAAATTCTTGTAATTATTTTATTATTTTCTGTAATTTGTGGGGTTTTTTTTTTCGTACTTTAGATAATTTATTTAAATTGTAATTAATTGTGTTTAGTTTAGGTAATTAATTTAATTATAGTGTAGTGTTAGGTGTAATAATAACTTAGGTTAGGTTTTATTTCACAGGTAAATTTGTCTTTATTTAAGCTAGGTAGTTATTAAATAGTTAATAACTATTTAATAACTAGTGTACCTAGTTAAAATAAATACAAAGTTGCCTGTAAAAAAAAAATAAACCCTAAGATAGATACAATGTAACTATTAGTTATATTGTAGCTATTTTAGGGTTTATTTTACAGGTAAGTATTTAGTTTTAAATAGGAATAATTTAGTTAATGATAGTAATTTTATTTATCTTTATTAAACTTATATTTCAGTTAGAGGGAGGTTAGGTTTAGGGTTAGACTTAGGTTTAGGAGTTAATACATTTAATATAGTGGCGGCGACGTTGTGGGCGGCAGATTAGGGGTTAATAAATGTAGTTAGGTTGCAGCGAAATTGGTGGCAGCAGATTAAGGGTTAATAAATATAATGTAGGGTTCAGTGATGTTGGGGGCAGCAGATCAGGGGTTCATAAGTATGATGTAGGTTGCAGCGGTGTCCAGAGCAGCAGATTAGGAGTTAATAATATAATGCAGGTGTCAGCGATGTTGAGGGCGGCAGATTAGGGGTTAATAAGTGTAAGATTAGGGGTGTTTAGACTCGGGGTTCATGTTAGGATGTTAGGTGTAGACATAAATGTATTTTCCCCATAGGAATCAATAGGGCTGCGTTAGGAGCTAAATGCTGCTTTTTTGCAGGTGTTAGGTTTTTTTTCAGCCGGCTCTCCCCCATTGATTCCTATGGGGAAATTGTGCATGAGCACGTTTAGCCAGCTCACCGCTACCATAAGCAGCACTGGTATTGAGGTGAGATGTGGAGCTTAATTTTGCTCTTCGCTCACTTTTTTGCAGTTAACGCCGGGTTTGTAA
This sequence comes from Bombina bombina, assembly GCF_027579735.1. NCBI lineage: Eukaryota > Metazoa > Chordata > Amphibia > Anura > Bombinatoridae > Bombina > Bombina bombina. The sequence goes on from NC_069500.1 coordinate 1,301,292,207, forward strand.
AAACCCGTAATACCAGTGTTGTCTGCAAGTGAGCAGTGAGGGAAAACTGCTCATTAGCACCGCACCCCTGTTAATGCAAAACTCGTAATCTAGGTGAATGTGTTGTTATCAAACTTGTCAAAGCCATTTGTGACAGAATCATTATATGCCATTAATCCTATTGCAAAACAGCTGTGACATACATCAGATCAAAATACTGATTAAAAATGTTCAACAAAAATTGCATGGACATAGGTGGCAAGTATTTTAGCTTCTCATAACATTAAGTGGCCTTAACTCTATACACCAGTGACAAGGCCATGTAAAACTCAATGCAGATGAATCAGACATAAATTATCTGTTATAATGAGGTAACCTTAAAGTACCTCTCACCACAACCCAACTGCAATGAACCTTAGCTGTAACCACAAGACTCCTCCATAATTTATCTTAACAAGAAATTCTCAATGTCATTAACCGTAGCAGCACAGGTTCTGGATACACTATCCTAACCTGACCCCAATGACAAACCAACCCACTAGCTCAACTTACTACCACAATACGCACCTTATAACTCCAAAATGTTTACTGTCTACGTGTAATGATACATGTAATAATACTATTTGTACAAGATGATTCTATCATAAACGACAGTTTGTTCAGTACCATTAACTAAATATAAGAATATATTGTAATAAAATAATCAACAATCATGATAGTGCACTTATCCAAGCAGGTTTTCTAATTTGCTCCTGCTCTCCAAAATTAGTTGTCTTCTACCAAGGTGAATGAGAAAAGGAGTGGGGCTGTTTACTGGTTGTTCAACGTTTATTCCTAATTCACTAGGGCGAGTCCTATTATACACCAATGAAATGCTATATGGCAGTTTCCTTATTGTGCATAAGACTAGACCAAAATCTCTACAGGTTGTCTGTTGTGTTTTATTACAAAAGTGTATCCACTAACCCTACAAGGGTTTTAAAGGAATACCTTTAAAGCAAGATTACAAACATTCAATGCTTAACATATATCATCAGAAAAATGCATAACAAATAAAAAAAAAAACAATGTGGCTTGGTAGAAGGGTCGTTAAGGAAATAAAGTTGGATAAGTAAGTGGAACCATACATAAAATACAAAGATGCCAAAATAACTTTCAAAAGTGCAATTAAATGAAGTCAAGCCCAAAAAAATAAATAAAAAAATTATATAAATGCCAAAATGTCAGAATGAAAATGAAGGCCCATTGAAACCTGAAATGAGGAAGTTTAATTATTGAGGCTCAGAACCTCAATGAAGGCTGAAGTTTCAACCCCTTCACTACCAGGAATTTCAGAGAAAAAACTTACCCAAATTACCAAATAATTTGTAGCATTTTTGCTATCACTCCATTTAAACAGAAATAGAGCCTTTTTTATTTACCTATCAAACCTATATATTTCTTCTAATTAGACAACCCGAGATGCTGATCTAGGCCCATTTTGGTATAATTCATGCCACCATTTCACCACCAAATTCAATCACATTCAAAAAAATTTTTACATTTTCACAAACTTTGGGTCTCTTACTGAAATTATTTACAAACAACTATTGCAGTCATAAGACAAATGGTTGTAAAAGGTTCTCTGGGGACCCTTTTGTTCAGAAATTGCAGACATGCATGGCTTTGCAATTATTTTTGGTAATTAGAAGGCCACTTATTGCAACTGTGCACCACACTTCTGAAATTCCCGGCAGCAAAGGGATTAGTTAGTTAGCTAGAAGGGGAATAGTATTTGAATGCAGCAAATACCCATTCACCTGAAACTTCCCACCTACCTGATCCCTCTCAAACACCTCTCCCCCTACACTCCCACACTTCTTACCACCATCTTAGGTACTGGCAGACAGTCTGCCAGTTTTAAGTTTTATGGTTTGTTTGTTTTTGTTTTTAAATACATTGTATATATTTATTTATTTTCAGCAGTATAGGATCCCCCCTTATCCTCCTACCTCCCTGATCACTCCCAAAAAGCTCTTTATCCCTCAACCCTCCCAAAGGTGTCTGCAATCTTAGGAATTGGCAGCTATATGCCAGGACCCAGTTAATAGATGTAGTTATTTTTATTTTTTATTTTTTATTTTATACATTTTCTGTAGTGTAGTGGTCCCCCATCCCCCTCCCTACCTCAGATCGCTAATGTAGAGTCCCCGCCACCCAGAATTATAATTTTTCTGTAGTCTAGTGCTCTTTCCCTCCCTCTCCCATCCACACTTATTTTTCTGCAGTGTAGGGTCCCGCCTTTCCCACCCTCTCCCTCTTACCTCCATCGCTGTGCCGCCAACCAGCCTCCCTCCATCTCTCCCGAACCTCCCACCAGCACAATCAGAGATCATTGCAGACAGTGACACAGACCGTATCACAGTCTGTAATGAACAGGCAGTCTACACTCATATGGTAACAGAGCATCAATCGTGCTCTGTTACCACATAGAGGCAGATGCCTGCAGCCCAGGAAGAGCAAGTCTTGGTTGTCACTTGACAACTGAGACTTCTGGGGCTTCCTGATGGGCAGACAAATCTATACATTGTGCAGTACAATGGGCTGCGTACTACATGACGTATATATATGGGTCAAGCGTTTAAACCAATTTATTCTTCAATATATAACAAAGAAAAAACAAAGGCTTTAAATGTGCAAATCAATGCTAAAATAAAACTTGCAGAAAAAATCTGATTGCTTACAAAGGTTAAAGGACAGATGGTATACAAACATGAGCACAGTCTATTAGTAGCCAAACCATTGTTTTTAATCTTTAGGATTCAGACCTGCAGCCTTATTTTACACTACTTACAAAGTTGCCTAAGCACCTGACTAAAGTGGACAGATCTCTCAAGAAAATTCGCCATCGGAAAATACTTTCTTTAAGTCAACTGAAACATCCCTAGTTATGCCAGCAACTGAGGAAAATTTTCCACAGCACGACAGCCCTACTAGCTCAGATAATAAGTGAAAGGAATCTACCATCATCTGTCAAATCCCTAAACCATTGCTTTAACCCTTCCATACAAGGAAGTCTTAATATGCTACCTTAGATAGGTGTTAAAGAGAATTAGCCTTATTGAGACTGTGATTGTCTGTATGTATATTTATATAGACTAAACCACAAATTCAATACCTAAGGATTTCTAAATGATGACTATAGATTGGTGTGAATATAGATTAGTCTTAATTTAACTGGATATGTTTATATGCAATATTATAAAATTTACCACAAGCAGAGTAGGCAAAGATTATTACAAATTTATTTACAAAGATACTTCAGGTTTAGTATACATTCACAATAGTAAAATTTGGGATGCCTCCAATACAAATAGGACCACTCCTAAAGAATGGCATATAAAAATATAAAAACACTCTCAAATTACAATAAAACGATAAAGCAAAAATAAATTCCCACTTATCAGGGGTCATATAGCAGATAAAATCAATGTATATGTATAAACTCTTCCAAATTAACAAATCTGGATAAGTGGATACCCTATGTTAGTATAGCCAGCTATATAAATAACATATACCATTAACAAATTAAAAAAATATGTATTCAGAGGTTATGAACCGCATACCACCATAAAAAAATTATATATTATTGAGCCATTTTAGAACTCATCCACTTCTGATTAAATATATCTTTAAGACGTACTGGTAGAAGTTAGTATTGCAGGACATAAACACACTAATGGCGCCACTTTGAAGAGCCAAGTAAAAGCAATCGCCTAGATTATGAGTTCTGCGTTAGCCTTAAAAAGCAGTGTTGAGAGCTCTCAACGCTGCTTTTTAACGCCTGCTGGTATTACAAGTTTGGCAGGTACAGGTGTACCGCTCACTTTTCTTCCGCAACTTTTGGCTACCGCAAATCCCCTTACGTCAATTGCGTATCCTATCTTTTTAATGGAATTTTCCTAATGCCGGTATTACAAGTCTTGGAAGAAGTGAGACCCTCTCCTGTCAAAACTTCTACCGCATTTAAAAGTCAGTAGTTAAGAGTTCTATGGGCTAACGCCGGAACATACAACTCTTAACTAAAGTGCTACAAAGTACACTAACACCCATAAACTACCTATTAACCCCTAAACCAAGGCCCCCCACATTGCAAACACTATAATAAAATTACTATTGGAAGAGCAAGAAGAAACTTGCTCTGAAAGAATACACTTATAGCACTCAAGCTGGCTTGGACGTGAAAATAATTAATCATGACACTTATGTTGAGCTAGTGGAATGGATTAAAATTTAACTTTTATTAGTTGTATTATAAAATAGGAAATTATCTTAAAAATTGCACTTATGTATCCTCACTAAAATTGATACATAGGGGCATATGTATCAAGCTCCGTATGGAGCTTGATGCAGGATCACCAGAAACAGCAGTTATGAAGTAGCGGTCACAAAGACCGATGCTCCATAACCTGTCCGCCTGCTCTGAGCAGGCGGACAGACATTGCCAAAATACAACCTGATCTAGTACGATCGGGTTGATTGACACCTCCCTGCTGGCGGCCTATTGGCCGTGAGTCTGCAGGGGGCGGCATTGCACCGGCAGCTCTTGTGAGCTGCTGGTGCAATGCTTAATACGACAAGCGTATTGCTCGCCGTATTCAGCGAGGTCTGGCAGACCTGATCCGCAGTGTCGGATCAGGTCCGCCAGACCTTCATAACTAGAGGCCTTAGTTAGAAAATCCTCCTGTATTGTATATGTGCAAACAATGTCACCTTCACTGAGCAATTAGGATTTCTGTCTCTTACTTGTAATTACCACAGGGTTAATTGTTTAAAGAAATGTACCCACTTGTCTCAGTTGCTTATGGTTGTTCTATGTATAAACTTAATTAGTTCAAACCATACCTAGGTACCTTGTGAAAATAATTGACAACAATGTGTTTATCAACAGGACTATAACTTGCCCTTTAATTACTGTGTGTCAACATTTAATTTTAAATAAATCTTTTTCTAGATATGCTTCTTTGTATGCATAAAATTACCCATAAGCTTCAAAGTTACAGGTGGTCAGTCAAATTATATATATAAGTATTTCTTTTTAATTACCCTCTTGGGTTACAATATTGAATACCTGTGTTCGTAAAGGGTTGGTATGATTTTGGTACACTAGTAGGATTGATTACTATGTGTGAATTACATTTGTAGCATTCAAACATTCATTCAAGACTCAAATGGAGAGTAACTTACAACTCTTTATTGTTGGAGAGTAAGGATAATTATATTGTGTTTATAGTATGTTGAATATGACACCTTTGTTTTAGGATGACATAGTTTACAAACTTAAGTCTCTTACTTTACACATACAGTGTCTGAAGTATGCTTTTGTGCCTCAGTACTTGTGGCGTTGTTTTGACACTATTGTGTATTGTTGGCACTTATTGTTATCCAATTAGGGCACTGCGCATCTACAATATTGTTTGCTTTAAACCATCTGAAATATCCAAAATATCAATAGGATATTAGTATAGTTCTCAATATACTGACGTAATTATGCCTTATGTTTGTTTTACTATTTAGGCGTGTCAGGATATTTATGTATTGACATATTAGTCTTATCAAATAAAGTTGTAACTGACATATATCCGTTCACTCTTTCCGGGGTCTAAGTATAATATGTTTTAATCACAATTATTTATCATCCGTATTCTAATGAAATAGCTTTAATTCTTAAAGAACAAAATTTGACCGCAAAATGCTGTATTCAGGTGTCAAATAATTTTAAAGTAACACGCTATGATTCTTCAAGAGGCACATTGCGTTTTCATTTTTGTATTATCCATCAAAGTTAAACTGACAGGATTTAAGAGCAAATCTCAGTATTGCTATAATGTAATGCCCCACTTAATGGTTTGTTACCAGTATTTTCAATTAGGTATCATAAGTTATAAAAAAACGCAATATATATCTATTCTTACATTTATATTACCCCAATTGCCATCGGTGATTCAGATAGAACTTTGAAAGCAGTGTGCTTGGTAATTCAAGCGCATATATTATCTAACACACATAGTTTGATTTTAAGTATGAAATATCAGTTAGTTAGCGAAAGTTAAATATTGACTACAGTAATTGTGAGTATAGCATAAGGCTGGCTAAAAACACAGGAGCTCCTAGGACTCCTCACCAAGACCCTAATCTACCCGACATGTTTCGCCATGAACCGGCTTTTTCTAGGGATGATCGCGCCGCTTGGATATCAGCTTTAAATAGTGTGAAGTCCACGCCTACTACTCTAACGTCATCCTATTGGGAAATGTATATTGGATCATATCAATTCCTACTCCTCCCTGATTTGTGATGTAATCTTACAGAGTTTGTGATTGAACAGTGGGTTAAACATATGTTATAATAGTTTCTCCTCCTCCTATGATGATGTCATTTATTCAAAGTTTCTGATTGGATGATGAGGTTAACATATGTTGTAGTAAACACTGATTTAGATTCCTATTGGGGAGCGATTTCTTGTTCAAAGAGTTCTTTTCTTTTGGACGATGGCATCAAACAGCTGTTATCTGTAAATATACATCAACTGACGATCAGTCCGTAGTTTGACTCATTTTATTACAATAACGTATCTTGATCTCTGATACAAAAACTTGCCACTATTCTTTGTAAAAACTAATCTGTTTCCACTAAATTGTCTTCCATTTGGTAACATTATGTGATACTTATATTGTAGAGTTTTGAACATTTATTCAATCTATATTAAATAGTTTTATAAAGCTCTCTTAGCATCTTCTTTACATAGTTTGATTAATTCAAAAGAAACAGTGGAACGTGATAATATGTGAACATTGGTTTTAATGGATGTGTTTACAGGGAGTGCAGAATTATTAGGCAAATGAGTATTTTGACCACATCATCCTCTTTATGCATGTTGTCTTACTCCAAGCTGTATAGGCTCGAAAGCCTACTACCAATTAAGCATATTAGGTGATGTGCATCTCTGTAATGAGAAGGGGTGTGGTCTAATGACATCAACACCCTATATCAGTTGTGCATAATTATTAGGCAACTTCCTTTCCTTTGGCAAAATGGGTCAAAAGAAGGACTTTACAGGCTCAGAAAAGTAAAAAATAGTTAGATATCTTGCAGAGGGATGCAGCACTCTTAAAATTGCAAAGCTTCTGAAGCGTGATCATCGAACAATCAAGCGTTTCATTCAAAATAGTCAACAGGGTCGCAAGAAGCGTGTGGAAAAACCAAGGCGCAAAATAACTGCCCATGAACTGAGAAAACTCAAGCGTGCAGCTGCCAAGATGCCACTTGCCACCAGTTTGGCCATATTTCAGAGCTGCAACATCACTGGAGTGCCCAAAAGCACAAGGTGTGCAATACTCAGAGACATGGCCAAGGTAAGAAAGGCTGAAAGACGACCACCACTGAACAAGACACACAAGCTGAAACGTCAAGACTGGGCCAAGAAATATTAGATTTTTCTAAGGTTTTATGGACTGATGAAATGAGAGTGAGTCTTGATGGGCCAGATGGATGGGCCCGTGGCTGGATTGGTAAAGGGCAGAGAGCTCCAGTCCGACTCAGACGCCAGCAAGGTGGAGGTGGAGTACTGGTTTGGGCTGGTATCATCAAAGATGAGCTTGTGGGGCCTTTTCGGGTTGAGGATGGAGTCAAGCTCAACTCCCAGTCCTACTGCCAGATTCTGGAAGACACCTTCTTCAAGCAGTGGTACAGGAAGAAGTCTGCATCCTTCAAGAAAAACATTTTCATGCAGGACAATGCTCCATCACACGCGTCCAAGTACTCCACAGCGTGGCTGGCAAGAAAGGGTATAAAAGAAGAAAATCTAATGACATGGCCTTCTTGTTCACCTGATCTGAACCCCATTGAGAACCTGTGGTCCATCATCAAATATGAGATTTACAAGGAGGGTAAACAGTACACCTCTCTGAACAGTGTCTGGGAGGCTGTGGTTGCTGCTGCACGCAATGTTGATGGTGAACAGATCAAAACACTGACAGAATCCATGGATGGCAGGCTTTTGAGTGTCCTTGCAAAGAAAGGTGGCTATATTGGTCACTGATTTGTTTTTGTTTTGTTTTTGAATGTCAGAAATGTATATTTGTGAATGTTGAGATGTTATATTGGTTTCACTGGTAAAAATAAATAATTGAAATGGGTATATATTTGTTTTTTGTTAAGTTGCCTAATAATTATGCACAGTAATAGTCACCTGCACACACAGATATCCCCCTAAAATAGCTATAACTAAAAACAAACTAAAAACTACTTCCAAAACTATTCAGCTTTGATATTAATGAGTTTTTTGGGTTCATTGAGAACATGGTTGTTGTTCAATAATAAAATTAATCCTCAAAAATACAACTTGCCTAATAATTCTGCACTCCCTGTATATTGTGTGTAATACCATGTGCACATAATGTGTGAAAAATATATTTTTTTAAAAAATGTGCATTGATGTGTGAATTACCTTGTGTAATAGTGAACAGTCTCCATTATTTCATTCAGTGGGGGGTAGTTATCAAGCCGTCTACTTTTCTGACTTTGCCGGCCCAATACGCCCGCCTAAGCTCGCCTACCTTCGCCGCCGCGGACCTTGAATACGTTCGCCTAAGTTATCAAAAAAAGCTGTCAAAAAGCCACGGGGCGATTAGCAGCGGACTGTGAGAGTTATCACTCATCCGATCTCGCTGCCCTTCGGCTTTTTCCCAGCTTTATTGCTAGCCTGTTACTATGCACCCACACTAAACTACACTGTTCTATCCCTATATCGGCGCCCCCGGAGCCCCCCGCAACTCAATAAACTTACTAACCCCTAAACCGCCGCTCCTAGACCCTGCCGCAACTCTTATAAATGTATTAACCCCTAAACCGCCGCTCCTAGACCCTGCCGCAACTCTTATAAATGTATTAACCCCTAAACCGCCGCTCCCGGACACCGCTGCCACCTACAGTATACCTAGTAACCCCTATCCTGCCCAACTACACCGTCGCCCTCTATAATAAAATTATTAACCCCTATCCTGCTGATCCCGCACCTCGCAGCAACTAAATAAATAGTTTAACCCCTAAATCGCCGCTCCCTGAACCCGCCGCAACCTATATTAAACCTATTAACCCCTATCCTGCCCCCCCTACACCGTCGTCACCTATAATACATTTATTAACCCCTATCCTGCCCCCCCTACACCACCGCCACTGTAATAAAATTATTAACCCCTAAACCTAAGTCTAACCCTAACCCTAACGCCCCCCTAACTTAAATATTAATTAAATAAATCTAAATAATATTTCTATTATTAACTAAATTAATCCTATTTAAAACTAAATACTTACCTTTAAAATAAACCCTAATATAGCTACAATATAAATAATAATTATATTCTAGCTATCTTAGGATTTATTTTTATTTTACAGGCAACTTTCAATTTATTTTAACTAGGTACAATAGCTATTAAATAGTTATTAACTATTTAATAGCTTACCTAGCTAAAATAAACTGAAATTTAACTGTAAAATAATTCCTAACCTAAGTTATAATTACACCTAACACTACACTATACTTTAATAAATTATTCCTATTTAAAACTAAATACTTACCTGTAAAATAAACCCTAAGATAGCTACAATATAAATAATAATTATATTGTAGCTATCTTAGGATTTATATTTATTTTACAGGTAACTTTGTATTTATTTTAGCTAGGTAGAATAGTTATTAAATAGTTATTAACTATTTAATAACTACCTAGCTAAAAGAAATACAAAATTACCTGTAAAATAAATCCTAACCTAAGTTACAATTAAACCTAATACTACACTATCATTAAATTAATTAAATAAACTACCTACAAATAACTACAATTAAATACAATTACATAAACTAACTAAAGTTAAAAAAATAAAAAAAGCTAAGTTACAAAAAATAAAAAAATAAGTTACAAACATTTTAAAAATATTACAACAATTTTAAGCTAATTACACCTAATCTAAGCCCCCTAATAAAATAACAAACCCCCCCAAAATAAAAAAATGCCCTACCCTATTCTAAATTAAATAAAGTTCAAAGCTCTTTTACCTTACCAGCCCTTAAAAGGGCCATTTGTGGGGGCATGCCCCAAAAAGTTCAGCTCTTTTGCCTGTAAAAGAAAAATACAACCCCCCCAACATTAAAACCCACCACCCACATACCCCTAATCTAACCCAAACCCCCCTTACAAAAACCTAACACTAATCCCCTGAAGATCATCCTACCTTTAGTCGTCTTCACTCAGCCGAGCAGCGATGGAACCGAAGTGGACATCCGGAGCGGAAGAAGTTAATCCTCCAAGCGGCGCTGAAGAAATCTTCCATCCGATGAAGTCATCATCCAGGCGGCGATGAAGAAGTCTTCGATCCGGGCGATGTCATCTTCAAAGAGGCGCTGAAGAGGTCTTCTATCCGGGCGATGTCATCTTCCAAGCCGGGTCTTGAATCTTCCTCCCGCCAACGCGGAACCTCCTTCTTCACCGACGGACTATGATGAATGAAGGCTCCTTTAAGGGACGTCATCCAAGATGGCGTCCCCTCAATTCCGATTGGCTGATAGGATTATATCAGCCAATCGGAATTAAGATAGGAAAAATCTGATTGGCTGATGGAGCTCGGCGGAGTAGTGGGGGGCAGGATAGGGGTTAATAAATTTATTATAGGTGGCGACGGTGTAGGGGGGGCAGATTAGGGGTTAATAAATGTATTATAGGTGGCGACGGTGTAGGGGGGCAGATTAGAGGTTAATAAATTTATTATAGGTGGCGACGGTGTAGGGGGGGCAGGATAGGGGTTAATACATTTAATATAGGTTGCTGCAGGTTCAGGGAGCGGCGGTTTAGGGGTTAATACATTTATTATAGTTGTGGTGGGCTCCGGGAGCGGCGGTTTAGGGGTTAATATGTATAGAGTAGCTTGCGGTGGGCTCCGGGAGCGGCGGTTTAGGGGTTAATATGTATAGAGTAGCTTGCGGTGGGCTCCGGGAGTGGCGGTTTAGGGGGTAATAACTTTATTTAGTTGCGGCGGTGTAGGGGTGCAGATTAGTGTTGTTTAGACTCAGGGTACATGTTAGGGTGTTAGGTGCAGACAGCTTCCATAGAAATCAATGGGATGTCTGTCAGCAGCGAACTTGTACTTTCGCTATGGTCAGACTCCCATTGATTCCTATGGGATCCGCCACCTCCAGGGGTGGCGGTTTGAAAACCAGGTGCGCTGGGCCGTAAAAGTGCCGAGCGTACCTGCTAGTTTTTTGATAACTAGCAAAAGTAGTGAGAATGTGCCGCACACAACATCTGGAGTGACGTAAGAATTGATCTGTGTCAGACTGAGTCCGGCGGATCGAAGCTTACGTCACTAAATTCTACTTTAGCCGGTCTCTAGCCTTTGATAACTAAGGCGAATCAGCCTTGCCACAAATACGCTGTGGAATTCCAGCGTATTTGAGGTTGAAGGCTTGATAACTACCCCCAGTGTGTACATAATAATAATTACTATATTCTAAATACTTTACATTCATGAATTTTTTTAATTTCTCTATTTATTTATAATATTCTTATAATTATTTTTAAAAAAAGAGAGAGGAAATTTTGTGTAAAAGTATTAACTTTATTTAACAAAAAAGAAAATTGTTGTGTTAAGAAGTGCTACTATTTTGTGAAACCTAAAAAAAAAATTTTACATTTTTTTTTTAAAAATAAAAGAAAGAAGTGTTAAAATTATAATGCCCCATATGTATATGTCATGTTCTTATGTGTATGTCTGTACACCTTTAAGCAGGCCTTACTTAAACCTACACCTCCCCCTTCCAGGTGCCAATTAATGTTAGTTTGCAGCATGCTATGTTGTGTGAAGCAGCATGTTCTAAACCTCCTGGCTAAGTGATTATTCTCTACCTAATCATTGGATTACAACTATAATACTTTTGGGTATTATCAACCTACTATTCCTATACATTCATCGTCTTATGGACTTATATTACAGTTTGTTTGCACAGATATCCAGGATTACTGCCTCTCATTGCCGGTATAACCAAACCGTTCCACTGACAACCTCCTCTATCAAACACAGTGAGTTACTCCTCTCAACTACCGCTACAACTCTGAACAAACTTGCTTTCCAGCAACCCGGCAATTCTTATACGTATTCACCGACTAACCTTCCTCACTGAAGCCGCGCTGTTAAGCTTCTCACACAGCGTGTGCCTGTCAGCGTGTTCTCGCACGCCATTGGATAATCGTCACACACCCCTCTGAGGCTGTCAGCTTTCTGCAGCGCTGGCTCGTCTCCCTCACACGCTCTCTCTCTATTGCCACCCAAGCAGTACATAATACTAGAAGGCTCTTTAAACACTCTCCATTTAGAGTTGTTCATCCACTTGTTCTCTAAACTTGCAAATTGTACTGAGGAAAGTACTGCATCTCAAACAGACGCTCTGATTCAATTGACTCTGTGCTAACTTGCTTTACCAACTCTCTCCTGTAACCAGTTAAACAGGGGTAAATAACCTTTACTCAATTCCTATACTCTCTCCTTTCTGCAGTTGAGATCCATAATCTCTAGTTACTAACTAGATATCTGACATATTAATTGGCCTCAAGAGTATATACATGGATCCAGCAGACCTCCCAAATGTGGTATACAACCTCTCCCAAAGGGTTGACCAATTGTCACAAGCACTTAGAGAGCTGCAATTGCAGAATGACAGTCTTAGGGCATCTGTTAGGGACAACACACCAGAACCACAGGTGTGTCTACCTGAGAGATTCTCTGGCGACAGGAAATTGTTCAGACAATTCAGAAATGCATGCTACCTCCTATTTCAGATGAGGCCCAAGACATATCATACAGAGACAATTAAGGTGATGACTGTCATCTCTTTTCTTTCTGGTGAGCCAAGGGTTTGGGCTGACAACCTCTTCGAAAATAATGATCCTATCCTCACTTCCTTATCTGATTTCTTCACTCAAATGAGTTTATTATATGATGACACACAGAAACAACTGACAGCTGAGATCAAAATGCGCTCACTACGACAGGGCCGTCGCCCTGTAGAGGAATATCTATCTGAATTCAAGCTTTACATCAAGGATTCAGAATGGAGTGAGGTAGCCTTGCGAAACCAGTACCGCCTGGGATTGTCCGATGCTCTAAAGGACGAGCTTGCACGCACTGATCTCCCTAGGACCCTGGAGGCTCTTATGGCCTTGTCTGTCCAGATTGATCGCAGAATCAGAGAACGCAGGTCAGAAAGACAACAATCTGATTCCTCCCAAAGGTTTACACCTGCCTTATCCAGCACAAAGGATACATCTATACCCATGGAGCTTGGGTTCACCAAAGGCCCCTTAACATTGGATGAAAGACATCGCCGTCAGCAGAAGAATCTCTGCATGTACTGTGCTTCTCCCAATCATCCTGTTAAGGAATGTCCTCTTCTTCAACGCCAAAAAAGAAGTAAGTGCAAACCTATAACTCATTGTTTGACAAATAAAGTGGTAGATGTGGCTTACTGTACTTTATCTCTATCCCTACAGTGGGACCTCCAGCTGTTCAGAGTGGAAGCAATCATTGACTCCGGAGCATTCTCCAATTTCATTGATCTCTCCCTTGTAAATAAAAATAAAATACCCTTGTGTGTTAAAGCAATACCTGTCTCCATACGTGTCATTGATGGAACCTATGTTAGTTCTGGGCCTATCACACACCACACGATCCCACTTAAAGTTACTACAAGTGATGGGCACGTAGAATACTTGTCTTTCGATGTCCTTCCTTCTCCTTTATACCCCATTGTTTTGGGTTTATCCTGGCTACAACAACATCAGCCTACGATTTCTTGGCAGTCTTTACAAGTGGAACTTGATTCAACATACTGCAAGTCTTCTTGCTATCCTCATCAACAGGTACTACAAGTCTCTCGAGCAACAATACCACACGAATATCAAGATTTCTCGGATGTATTCGACAAAAAGCAAGCAGAAACTCTTCCTCCTCATCGCATATATGATTGCCCTATTGAATTATTGCCTGGGTCTAGCATTCCATACGGACGTATATATCCACTCTCTCAACCTGAATTAGCTCATCTCAAGGAGTACTTAGAGGAGAACCTTAAGAAAGGGTTCATCAGACCATCCACCTCCCCAGCTGGTGCAGGGATCTTTTTCGTCAAGAATAAAGATAATACATTGAGGCCCATCATAGACTATCGTGAGTTAAACAGAAGAACCAAAAAGAACAGGTACCCTCTACCACTGATCCCCGAATTAGTGGAACGCCTCAGTAAAGCTACTGTTTACACCAAGCTGGATTTAAGAGGCGCATACAATCTGATTAGGATCAGAGAAGGAGACGAGTGGCTCACAGCCTTTCGGACTCGCTACGGTCTCTATGAATATCTTGTTATGCCCTTTGGGTTGTGTAACGCCCCAGCAACCTTCCAGTTTTTTATCAATGATATATTCAGAGATCTATTGGACGTTTGCTTGGTAATATATTTAGACGACATCCTAATATACTCCCAAAACATGGAGGACCATAAGAAACATGTACGTTGGGTTCTAAATCGATTAAGAACACACCATTTGTACGCCAAACTTGAGAAGTGCTCCTTCCACACAGAAGAAATTACCTTTCTGGGTTATAAAATTACCTCTTCTGGTGTTAAAATGGAAGATGGAAAAATCGACACCATTCTTAAATGGCCTACCCCAACCAACAGGAAACAGGTTCAGCGTTTTCTAGGATTCGCAAATTTTTATCGCAAGTTCATTAAAGGATTCTCAAGCATTGCGAAACCTCTATGTAGACTCACAGGTACTCAAACTCGTTTCCTATGGACACCTGAAACCGAACATGCTTTTAACTTCCTCAAGAAATGCTTCACTACTGCTCCCATCCTTCGATTCCCAGATGCAAATCTGCAGTACATCCTAGAGGTTGATGCCTCGGAGTACGCTCTTGGTGCAATTCTCTCACAGCGTAAAAGTCCTTCAGAACCTATCCATCCAGTAGCATTTTTTTCCAGACTTATGACCTCAGCCGAACAAAATTATGCCGTTGGAGAGAAAGAACTTCTCGTGATTAAGTCAGCTCTTGAACATTGGAGGCATCTCTTGGAAGGTACAATCTACCCAATATTGATTTATACCGACCATAAAAATTTGGAATATCTACAGTCCAGTAAAACCCTCTCTGCCAGGCAAGCTCGTTGGAGTTTGTTTTTCACCAGATTCAACTTCCTTATTACTTATCGGCCTGGCTCCCGAAATGGTAAGGCTGACTCTCTATCTAGACATTTACTTCGGCAGGACCTTGAAAAAGAACCTCAAACCATCCTTCCACCACAACAGTTCCTTGGTCTCACGAATGACTTCATTCATACCCTACGTTCACAACAACAGCTTGATACAGAGCTTCCCAAGGACATACAACAAACCGACACCAGGGGAATTTCTCATGTTAAGGGTAAAATATACATACCTCCCAACCTCAGAGAAGAGGTCTTGCATGACCATCACGATACTCCTCTATCAGGACACCCAGGCATCCACAGAACCAGTGACCTCATTGGTAGAAATTTTTGGTGGCCTAATCTCAGACAATCAGTACATAACTACATCAAGTCTTGTCATGCTTGTACTGTTGCTAAGTCACAAAAGACCAAACCATCAGGCTACCTCCAACCACTACCCATTCCAGAAAGACCTTGGCATACTGTTGGTATGGACTTTATTGTTGAATTGCCATTATCTAATCAAGCCAACACCATTTTAGTTGTTGTTGATTTATTGACTAAAATGGCTCATTTCATTCCCTATAAAAAGCTGCCCACAGCCTCAGAAACTGCATCCCTGTTCCTGAAACATATCGTTCGACTTCATGGTCTACCATCCGTCATTGTATCCGACAGGGGTTCGCAATTCACATCTAAGTTCTGGAAACAATTATGTGCTGTTCTTAAAATCAACCATCGCTATAGTACAGCATACCACCCGCAAACTAATGGGCAGACTGAGCGTGTAAATCAGTGGATTGAACAGTACATTCGCTGTTACTGTTCCCACCAACAAGAAGAATGGGAGAACAACATTCCTATGGCAGAATTCGCCTACAATAACTCCTTAAATGGATCTACTAAATGTTCACCCTTCTATGCGAATTATGGCTACCATCCACCATTCCATCTATTCCCACATCTGAACACCTCCTCACCTCATGTCGACGATACAGCAAATTCTTTATCAGACATCTTCAAATTCCTTAAAGACAATATACAATTGGCTCAGCAACATCAGAAAAGATACTATGACTACAAAAGAAGTAAGCCACCACTCTACCGGTCAGGGGATATGGTTTGGCTTTCGACCAAACATCTGAAACTAAAAACACCCTCACGGAAATTTTCACAATTATACATTGGTCCTTACAGGATAACTAATGTCGTCAATGACAACGCTGTAACCTTAGCTCTTCCTCCAGAGATTCCGGTTCACCCCACATTTCATGTGGCATTGATAAAACCATATGTTCCAACCAGGCTACAATCTTCACATCAACCTCAGCCTCCTGTGGTTCTGGTGGACGACATATATGAAATTTCGTCCATTCTTGACTCCAGACATCATCATGGGCAGTTGCAGTATCTGGTTAGGTGGAAGGGCTACTCATCTGAAGAGGATTCTTGGGAACCTTCCACCAATCTCAATGCTTCTCGTCTGATTACTCGTTACCACCATAGAAATCCGGACAAACCTGGACCCTCTGCTGCGGTGCAGCTTCCTTGAGGGGGGGATCTGTCATGTTCTTATGTGTATGTCTGTACACCTTTAAGCAGGCCTTACTTAAACCTACACCTCCCCCTTCCAGGTGCCAATTAATGTTAGTTTGCAGCATGCTATGTTGTGTGAAGCAGCATGTTCTAAACCTCCTGGCTAAGTGATTATTCTCTACCTAATCATTGGATTACAACTATAATACTTTTGGGTATTATCAACCTACTATTCCTATACATTCATCGTCTTATGGACTTATATTACAGTTTGTTTGCACAGATATCCAGGATTACTGCCTCTCATTGCCGGTATAACCAAACCGTTCCACTGACAACCTCCTCTATCAAACACAGTGAGTTACTCCTCTCAACTACCGCTACAACTCTGAACAAACTTGCTTTCCAGCAACCCGGCAATTCTTATACGTATTCACCGACTAACCTTCCTCACTGAAGCCGCGCTGTTAAGCTTCTCACACAGCGTGTGCCTGTCAGCGTGTTCTCGCACGCCATTGGATAATCGTCACACACCCCTCTGAGGCTGTCAGCTTTCTGCAGCGCTGGCTCGTCTCCCTCACACGCTCTCTCTCTATTGCCACCCAAGCAGTACATAATACTAGAAGGCTCTTTAAACACTCTCCATTTAGAGTTGTTCATCCACTTGTTCTCTAAACTTGCAAATTGTACTGAGGAAAGTACTGCATCTCAAACAGACGCTCTGATTCAATTGACTCTGTGCTAACTTGCTTTACCAACTCTCTCCTGTAACCAGTTAAACAGGGGTAAATAACCTTTACTCAATTCCTATACTCTCTCCTTTCTGCAGTTGAGATCCATAATCTCTAGTTACTAACTAGATATCTGACAGTATATGGGATAATTATGTGAAGAAGCTTTATCTGAAAACAAGTTTTTACCCAAAGTATACAAATTTATATAATCTCCACCTTATTATAAAATGAAGTTTAAAACATAATCTTATTGTGCTGCCTGTTTTTAAGATTGCTTTATAAATGTTGGGAGATAGTCCAACTGTTGCGTAGTGGGTATTTAATAATTAATTTTCTTATACACTAATCACATTTATTTTGAGTTTGGACTGACACTTTATATTTCCTTTTTATTCTGTCTTATTTTGTTCACTGAAAAGTTTTTGTGTTTGTATAAATATGTCACATTGTTGTTATTGGAAATGATCCAGCAGGAATTAGAAAGTTTGCGTTCCTTTCAATAGAGGTTTTATCATGAGATAATTTTTACCTCTTAGATAATATCACTTATGTATTTTGCTGTATTTCAAATGACACCAATGATTTGTTTCAAAGAAAAGATGAAAAGTTATTTTGCTCATTTAGTCCATTGGGTTGAACTGCGTCCAATAAGAAGATCCAATTACTTTCCGCTCGCAGTAATACTTTTTCTAAATTACCTCCTCTTATTCCCAATTTGATTTTTTGAATTCTGTAGCATTTGAGGTCTGATTGTTTAGAATTCGTATGTGAAACAAATATTACAACTGCCAGATACTACTATTCAACACAATTTGAGCATTAAAGAACGGAAGGCACTCCAAGACATGAAATCCTGGAAGAATGTTATTATAAGAAACGCAGACAAGGGAGGCAATATAGTTATATGGCCAAAGAGCATGTACCTAAAGGAGGCTGACAAACAATTGAATGATAAAAGATGTTATCAGAAACTGGGATTCAATCCATCAAAAGTATATTTAAATGAATATATAACAATGATCGACAAGGCCAGATTTGATAACATTATCACAACTAAGGAATTTCAATTCTTGAAAGTCACAAATCCAACTATTGCGACCCTTTATTTTATCCCAAAAGTCCATAAAGATACAAAACATCCTCCAGGACACCCAATAGTGTCAGGCATCAACAGCTTGACAGAGAGGGCAAGTCAGTATGTTGATTTTAGGTTAAGAGGATATCTAACACAAATTACATCATACGTACAAGATACAACAACTCTTAAGATTGGAAAATGTACATCTTTCCCCTGGTACCTGGTTTGTAACGGCAGATGTAGAGTCGTTATACACCTGCATTGAACACAGTTTGGGCATTGAGGCAGTGAAATGTTTTTTGAAAATGGGATCGGAAGAGGATCCTCTACATAATGATTTTATTCTACAGTTATTACAATTTATTCTCAATCACAACTTTTTTAAGTTCAATAATGGCTTTTTCTCCAAAAAAGAGGAACAGCAATGGGCACGGCATGTGCTCTCACCTATGCCAATTTGTTTTTGGGATGGTGGGAGCATCTGACCGTGTTCTCAGATGAGAATGCTCAAGTTTTGGAAAAAATCCCCTTGTGGATTCGCTACATCGATGATGTTCTATTCTTATGGGAAGGAGATAAATCTGAACTAGATCAATTCTTGAAGATTTTAAATTCTAACAAATTAAACATCAGACTAACATATGAAGCAAATACCAATGTGATCAACTTCTTGGATCTTCAAATAAAAAAAACCCAAACTGGAGAACTATCAATGGATGTATAGCGTAAAAAAACTGCTACGAATAGCCTCTTGCACAGTTCAAGTACCCATGCACCTAACACCATAAAAGCTCTACCAACAGGAGAATTTCTCCGAATGAGACGGAATTGCTCAACAGATAAAGATTATAAAATCAGAGCAAAAGAACTATCAGAAAGATTAAAAGCAAGAGGTTATAGCAAAAGATCAATTAAAAAAGCAGAACATCGTGCAAGATCTTCCAAAAGAAATATAGTGCTGGAGAAAAAGATAAGACCAAAACAAGATGAAATAAGATTCATCTCAACATACAATCCAAAAAGTGAACAAATCAAAAGGATACTTCAAAATAACTGGCATATTTTAAAATCAGATCCTACCCTATCAACAATTCTAAGTGACAGAGTACAATCTGGATATAGAAGAACAAGAAATCTAAAAGATCTCTTAAGTCCAAGCCACTTGGAAGGTAAAAAAAAAATAAACATTGGTTCAATCTCCAAAGGATCATATAAATGTGGTACCTGCAGCACATGCAGTTTCATGCTTAAAAAGCAAGAAATAACGGATCACTTTAAAAAAACACATAAAATCAATGATTACATAAATTGTCAAACTGAAGGTGTAATCTATATTCTAACTTGCAATTGTGTCAAAATCTATGTTGGAATGACAACAAGAAAGTTAAGAACGAGATAACTGGAACATCTGCGAAACATCAAAAATGCTGCCAAAGACTTAAATGATGGCAAACAACTTACCTTGGTGGCTCGTCATTTCCTGCAGAAACATAATTCTAAACAATCAGACCTCAAATGCTACAAAATTCAAAAAATCAAATTGGGAATAAGAGGAGGTAATTTAGAAAAAGTATTACTGCAAGCGGAAAGTAAATGGATCTTCTTATTGGACGCAGTTCAACCCAATGGACTAAATGAGCAAAATAACTTTTCATCTTTTCTTTGAAACAAATCATTGGTGTCATTTGAAATACAGCAAAATACATAAGTGATATTATCTAAGAGGTAAAAATTATCTCATGATAAAACCTCTATTGAAAGGAACACAAACGTTCTAATTCCTGCTGGATCATCTCCAATAACAACAATGTGACATATTTATACAAACACAAAAACTTTTCAGTGAACAAAATAAGAGACAGAATAAAAAGGAAATATAAAGTGTCAGTCCAAACTCAAAATAAATGTGATTAGTGTATAAGAAAATTAATTATTAAATACTCACTACGCAACAGTTGGACTATCTCCCAACATTTATAAAGCAATCTTAAAAACAGGCAGCACAATAAGATTATGTTTTAAACTTCATTTTATAATAAGGTGGAGATTATATAAATTTGTATACTTTGGGTAAAAACTTGTTTTCAGATAAAGCTTCTTCACATAATTATCCCATATACATATGGGGCATTATAATTTTAACACTTCTTTCTTTTATTTTTCAAAAAAAAATAAAAAAATTTTTTTTTAGGTTTCACAAAATAGTAGCACTTCTTAACACAACAATTTTCTTTTTTGTTAAATAAAGTTAATAATTTTACACAAAATTTCCTCTCTTTTTTTAAAAAATAATTATAAGAATATTATAAATAGAGAAATTAAAAAAAATCATGAATGTAAAGTATTTAGTATATAGTAATTATTATTATGTACGCACTGAATGAAATAATGGAGACTGTTCACTATTACACACGGTAATTCACACATCAATGCACATTTTTAAAAAAATATATTTTTCACACATTATTATGTGCACATGGTATTACACACAATATAAACACATCCATTAAAACCAATGTTCACATATTATCACGTTCCACTGTTTCTTTTGAATTAATCACACTATGTAAAGAAGATGCTAAGAGAGCTTTATAAAACTATTTAATATAGATCGAATAAATGTTCAAAACTCTACAATATAAGTATCACATAATGTTACCAAATGGAAGACAATTTAGTGGAAACAGATTGTTTTTTTCAAAGAATAGTGGCAAGTTTTTGTATCAGAGATCAAGATAAGTTATTGTAATAAAATGAGTCAAACTACGTACTGATCGTCAGTTGATGTATATTTACAGATAACAGCTGTTTGATGCCATCGTCCAATAGAAAAGAACTCTTTGAACAAGAAATTGCTCCCCAATAGGAATCTAAATCAGTGTTTACTACAACATATGTTAACCTCATCATCCAATCAGAAACTTTGAATAATTGACATCATCATAGGAGGAGGAGAAACTATTATAACATATGTTTAACCCACTGTTCAATCACAAACTCCGTAAGATTACATCACAAATCAGGGAAGAGTAGGAATTGATATGATCCAATACACATTTCCCAATAGGATGACGTTAGAGAAATAGGCTTGGACTTCACACAATTTAAAGCCGATATCCAATTGGCGCGATCATCCCTAGAAAAAGCCGGTTCACGGCAAAACATGTCGGGTAGATTAGGGTCTTGTTGAGGAGTCCTAGGAGCTCATGTGTTTTTAGCCAGCCTTATGCTATACTCACAATTACTGTAGTCAATATTTAACTTTCGCTAACTAACTGATATTTGATACTTAAAATCAAACTATGTGTGTTAGATAATATATGCGCTTGAATTACCAAGCACACTGCTTTCAAAGTTCTATCTGAATCACCGATGACAATTGGGGTTATTTAAATGTAAGAATAGATCTATATTGTGTTTCTTATAACTTATGATACCTAATTGAAAATACTGGTAACAAACCATTAAGTGGGGCATTACATTATAGCAATACTGAGATTTGCTCTTAAATCCTGTCAGTTTAACTATGATGGATAATACAAAAATGAAAACGCAATGTGCCTCTTGAAGAATTATAGCGTGTTACTTTAAAATTATTTGACACCTAAATACAGCATTTTGCAGTCAAATTTGGTTCTTTAAGAATTAAAGCTATTTCATTAGAATACGGATGATAAATAATTGTGATTAAAACATATTATACTTGGACCCCGGAAAGAGTGAACGGATATATGTCAGTTACAACTTTATTTGATAAGACTAATATGTCAATACATAAATATCCTGACACGCCTAAATAGTAAAACAAACATAAGGCATAATTACGTCAGTATATATACTAGTATATAACTATACTAATATCCTATTGATATTTTGGATATTTCAGATGGTTTAAAGCAAACAATATTGTAGATGTGCAGTGCCCTAATTGGATAACAAAAAGTGCCAACAATACACAATAGTGTCAAAACAACGCCACAAGTACTGAGGCACAAAAGCATACTTCAGACACCGTATGTATAAAGTAAGAGACTTAAGTTTGTAAACGATGCCATCCTAAAACAAAGGTGTCATATTCAACATACTATAAACACAATATAATTATCCTTATAACTTACTCTCCAATAAAAGGTGTTTTGAGTCTTGAATGAATGTTTGAATGCTACAAATGTAATTCACACATAGTAATCAATCCTCCTAGTTTACCAAAATCATACCAACCCTTTACGGACACAGGTATTCAATATTGTAACCCAAGAGGGTAATTTAAAAGAAATACTTATATATATAATTTGACTGTCCACCTGTAACTTTGAAGCTTATGGGTAATTTTAAGCATACAAAAAAGCATATCTAGAAAAAGATTTAATTAAACTGAAATTTTGACACACAGTAATTAAAGGGCAAGTTATAGTCCTGTTGATAAACACATTGTTGTCAATTCTTTTCACAAGGTACCTAAGTATGGTTTGAACTAATTAAGTTTATACATAGAACAACCGTAAGCAACTGAGACAAGTGGGTAAATTTCTTTAAACAATTAACCCTGTGGTAATTACAAGTAAGAGACAGAAATCCTAATTGCTCAGTGAAGGTTTTGCACATATACAATACAAGAGGATTTTCTAACTAAGTATCAACCATTAATTTTAGTGAGGATACATAAGTGCAATTTTTAAGATAATTTCCTATTTTATAATACAACTAATAAAAGTTAAATTTTAATCCATTCCACTAGCTCAACATAAGTGTCATGATTAATTATTTTCACTTCCAAGCCAGCTAGAGTGCTATAAGTGTATTCTTTCAGAGCAAGTTTCTGCTTGCTCTTCCAATAGTAATTTGTTCTAATACACTAGCACCAAGATCTATACAAAAATATATTACTATATGAAAATAATAGATCAAAGGTGGCATTAATAAACAAGTAGTGCCGTTGGTATTTCCCCTTCTCTATGCCTATAATAAAATTATTTAATCCCTAATCTGCCGACCAGACATCGCCACCACTTTAATAAATGTATTAACCCTTAAACCACCGCACGCCCGCCTCGCTAACACTAGTTAAATTTTATTAACCCCTAATCTGCCGGCCCTAACATCGTCAACACCGATCTACATTTATTAACCCCTAATCTGCTGACCCCAACGTCGCCGCTACTATAATAAATGTATTAACCCCTAAACCGAAGTCTAACCCTAAGTCTAACCCTCCCTAACTTAAATATAATTTAAATTAAACGACATAAATTTACTACAATTAAATAAATTATTAGTATTTAAAACTAAATACTTACCTATAAAATAAACCATAAGATAGCTACAATATAACTAATTGTTACAGTGTAGCTAGCTTATGATTTATTTTTATTTTACAGGCAACTTTGTATTTATTTTAACTAGGTAGAATAGTTATTAAATAGTTATTAACTATTTAATAACTACCGAGCTAAAATAAGTACAAAATTACCTGTAAAATAAATCCTAACCTAAGTTACAATTACACCTAACACTACACTATCATTAAACTAATTACCTAAACTATCTACAATTAATTACAATTAAATGAAATAAACTAAATTGCAGAAACCCCCCCCCCACTAAATTACAGAAAATAAAAAAAGAATTACAAGACTTTTAAACTAATTACATCTAATCTAATCTCCCTAATAAAATAAAAAAGACCCCCAAAATAATAAAATTCCCTACCCTATACTAAATTACAAATAGCCCTTAAAAGGGCCTTTTGCGGGGCATTGCCCCAAAGTAAACAGCTCTTTTACCTGTAAAAAAAAAGACAATACCCCCAACATTACAACCCACCACCCACATACCCCTACTCTAAAACCCACCCAATCCCCCCTAACACTAACCCCCTGAAGATCACCCTACCTTGAGCCGTCTTCACCCAGCCGGGCACAAGTGGTCCTCCATACGGCAGAAGTCTCCATCCAATCGGGGCAGAAGAGGTCCTCTAGACGGCAGAAGGCTTCATCCAGGCTGCATCTTCTATCTTAACCCTTCCGGCGCGGAGCGGGTCCATCTTCCATCCAGCCGACACGGAGCATCCTCTTCAATCGAAGTCCTAACGAAGAATGAAGGTTCATTTAAATGACAACATCCAAGATGGCGTCCCTCGAATTCCGATTGGCTGATAGGATTCTATCAGCCAATCGGAATTAAGGTAGGAAAAATCCAATTGGCTGATCCAATCAGCCAATAGGATTGACCTTGCATTCTATTGACTGATTGGATCAGCCAATCGGATTGAACTTCAATCCGATTGGCTGATAGCATCTTCTATCTTCACCCTTCCGGCACGGAGCGGGTCCATCTTCCATCCAGCCAACACGGAGCATCCTCTTCAATCGAAGTCCTAACGAAGATTGAAGAGTAATTGATAGCATCAGCCAATCGGATTTTTCCTACCTTTTTTTCCTACCTTAATTCCGATTGGCTGATAGAATCCTATCAGCCAATCAGAATTTGAGGGACGCCATCTTGGATGACGTCATTTAAAGGAACCTTCATTCTTCGTTAGGACTTCAATTGAAGAGGATGCTCCGCATCGGCTGGATGAAGATGGACCCGCTCCGCGCCGGAAGGATGAAGATAGAAGATGCAGCCTGGATGAAGCCTTCTACCATCTGGAGGACCTCTTCTGCCCTGATCGGATGAAGACTTCTGCTGTATGGAGGACCACTTGTGCCCGGCTGGGTGAAGACGGCTCAAGGTAGGGTGATCTTCAGGGGGTTAGTGTTAGGTTTTTTTAAGGGGGGATTGGGTGGGTTTTAGAGTAGGGGTATGTGGGTGGTGGGTTGTAATGTTGGGGGGGTATTGTCTTTTTTTTACAGGTAAAAGAGCTGATTACTTTGGGGCAATGCCCCGCAAAAGGCCCGTTTAAGGGCTATTTGTAATTTAGTATAGGGTAGGGAATTTTATTATTTTGGGGGGCTTTTTTCTTTTATTAGGGGGATTAGATTAGGTGTAATTAGTTTAAAAGTCTTGTAATTCTTTTTTATTTTCTGTAATTTAGTGTTTTTTTTTTGTAATTTAGATTATTTCATTTAATTGTAATTATTTGTAGGTAGTTTAGGTAATTAGTTTAATGATAGTGTAGTGTTAGGTGTAATTGTAACTTAGGTTAGGATTTATTTTACAGGTAATTTTGTACTTATTTTAGATAGGTAGTTATTAAATAGTTAATAACTATTTAATAACTATTCTACTCTATTCTACCTAGTTAAAATAAATACAAAGTTGCCTGTAAAATAAAAATAAATCATAAGCTAGCTAAATTGTAACTATTAGTTATATTGTAGCTATCTTATGGTTTATTTTATAGGTAAGTATTTAGTTTTAAATAGGAATAATTTATTTAATTGTAGTAATTTTATTTAGATTTATTTAACCCCTAATCTGCCACCCCTACGATGTCAGGGGTGGCAGATTAGGGGTTAATAAGTATAAGATTAGGGGTGTTTAGACTCGGGGTTCATGTTAGGGTGTTAGATGCAGACATATTTTTTATTTCCCCATAGGAAACAATGGGGCTGCGTTAGGAGCTGCTTTTTTTTCAGCCAGCTCAGCCCCGTTGTTTCCTATGGGAAATCGCGCACAAGCACGTTTTGCCATCTTACTGCTACCGTAAGCAGCGCTGGTATTGAGGTGAGATATGGAGCTAAATTTTGCTGAACGCTCACTTTTCTGAGGCTAACGCCGGCTTAAAGAAAACTCGTAATACCAGCATTGTCTTAAGGGAGCGGTAAGAAAAAAAGGAGCGTTAGCACCGCACAGCCTTACCGACAAAACTCGTAATCTAGCCGAATGTCTCTTATTGCAAGTCTCTTATAATGAGTTTCCCACTTCAGATTGTGGTAGCATACATTACTATTGCAAACATATTATTCTCAAGGTCGTAAGTGAACTGTTCCCCAGGTAAGTGACACTTTGTATCAGCAGTTTTAGTTTACCTGCATGAGCTATGCTCCTAGCTCTTGTTTCTTACCACAGTTTTTCAAGCGTGTGTTTGGCGTGTTGTGTGGCTCCTCTGTGGTGATCCCGTGAGTTTACCTTATGTCACAGCTCTGATCAGCTATGTAGCGGTTCCGGTTAAGGGCTGGATTGGATACAAAAGAACTTTTCAAAAGTAATAGCAACCTTAAAAGATTGCAACACAAAGTTTCCTTGCACTTAGTGCTAACAGCACGCAAGTAGTGTTGTATAGAGCATATATTATAACCTGGGTTATTTCTAAATGTTCCACAATGTTCAAAAGATTAGACACTGGATCAGAAGTTATCCATAGATTTGTGCCTGTGTGTTAGTAATCATAAATGCTCAGCCTGTATACCATCAACATGTTTAACCCTATGCTGGATCAGATAACTTCTGATCCAGTGTCTAATCTGGATCAGAAGGCAATATAGCAAACAATACTGGAAAAGGCAATATAGTGAATCCAGGAGTAAAACTGAGAGTAATGTCTGTGTCCCGGAATAGAATAAATGAATTCCAAAGTGTGAGGATAATGGAAGGGAGGTCCAAAATGGGTTAGGTGAGGTGTCCTTAAAATACCTGTGGAGAAAAAAGGAAAAAATTGAATGTAGTATTTAGAGGGCACTAGGAGAAGCTAAAGATATCTTAATATGCTACCTTAGATAGGTGTTAAAGAGAATCAGCCTTCTTGAGACTGTGATTGTCTGTATGTATATTTATATAGACTAAACCACCAATTCAATACCTAAGGATTTCTAAATGATGACTATAGATTGGTGTGAATATAGATTAGTCTTAATTTAACTGGATATGTTTATATGCAATATTATAAAATTTACCCCAAGCAGAGTAGGCAAAGATTATTACAAATTTATTTACAAAGATCCTTCAGGTTTAGTATACATTCACAATAGTAACATTTGGGATGTCTCCCATACAAATAGGACCACTCCTAAAGAATGGCATATAAAAATATAAAAACACTCTCAAATTACAATAAAACGATAAAGCAAAAATAAATTCCCACTGATCAGGGGTCATATAGCAGATAAAATCAATGTATATGTATAATCTCTTCCAAATTAACAATTCTGGATAAGTGGATACCCTATGTTAGTATAGCCAGCTATATAAATAACATATACCATTAACAAATTAAAAAAATATGTATTCAGAGGTTATGAACCGCATACCACCATAAAAAAATTATATATTATTGAGCCATTTTAGAACTCATCCACTTCTGATTAAATATATCTTTAAGACGTACTGGTAGAAGTTAGTATTGCAGGACATAAATACACTTATGGCGCGACTTTGAAGAGCCAAGTAAAAGCAATGTCTCTTATTGCATGTCTCGTATAACGAGTTTCCCACTTCAGATTGTGGTAGCATACATTACTATTGCAAACATATTATTCTCAAGGTCGTAAGTGAACTGTTCCCCAGGTAAGTGACACTTTGTATCAGCAGTTTTAGTTTACCTGCATGAGCTATGCTCCTAGCTCTTGTTTCTTACAGCAGTTTTTCAAGCGTGTGTTTGGCGTGTTGTGTGGCTCCTCTGTGGTGATTCCGCAACTTTACCTTATGTCACAGCTCTGATCAGTTATGTAGCGGTTCCGGTTAAGGGCTGGGTTGGATACAAAATAACTTTTCAAAAGTAATAGCAACCTTAAAAGATTGCAACACAAAGTCTCCTTGCACTTAGTGCTAATAGCACGCAAGTAGTGTTGTATAGAGCATAAATTATAACCCGGGTTATTTCTAAATGTTCCACAATGTTTAAAAGATTAGACACTGGATCAGAAGTTATCCATAGATTTGTGCCTATGTGTTAGTAATCAGAAATGCTCAGCCTGTATACCATCAACATGTTTCACCCTATGCTGTATCAGATAACTTCTGATCCAGTGTCTAATCTTTTGAACATCGTGGAACATTTAGAAATAACCCAGGTTATAATTTATGCTCTATACAACACTACTTGCGTGCTATCAGCACTAAGTGCAAGGAGACTTTGTGTTGCAATCTTTTAAGGTTGCTATTACTTTTGAAAAGTTCTTTTGTATCCAATCCAGCCCTTAACTGGAACCGCTACATAGCTGATCAGAGCTGTGACATAAGGTAAAGTCGCGGAATCACCACAGAGGAGCCACACAACACGCCAAACACACGCTTGAAAAACTGCGGTAAGAAACAAGAGCTAGGAGCATAGCTCATGCAGGTAAACTAAAACTGCTGATACAAAGTGTCACTTACCTGGGGAACAGTTCACTTACGACCTTCAAAGTGGCGCCATAAGTGTGTTTATGTCCTGCAATACTAACTTCTACCAGTACGTCTTAAAGATATATTTAATCAGAAGTGGGTGAGTTCTAAAATGGCTCAATAATATATAATTTTTCCTATGGTGGTATGCGGTTCATAACCTCTGAATATATATTTTTTTAATTAGTTAATGGTATATGTTATTTATATAGCTGGCTATACTAACATAGGGTATCCACTTACCCAGATTTGTTAATTTGGAAGAGTTTATACATATACATTGATTTTATCTGCTATATGACCCCTGATAAGTGGGAATTTATTTTTGCTTCATCATGTTATTGTAATTTGAGAGTGTTTTTATATTTTTATATGCCATTCTTTAGGAGTGGTCCTATTTGTATGGGAGACGTCCCAAATTTTACTATTGTGAATGTATACTAAACCTGAAGTATCTTTGTAAATAAATTTGTAATAATCTTTGCCTACTCTACTTGGGGTAAATTTTATAATATTGCATATAAACATATCCAGTTAAATTAAGACTAATCTATATTCACACCAATCTATAGTCATTATTTAGAAATCCTTAGGTATTGAATTTGTGGTTTATTCTATATAAATATACATACAGACAATCACAGTCTCAATAAGGCTGATTCTCTTTAACACCTATCTAAGGTAGCATATTAAGATATCTTTAGCTTCTCCTATCGCCTTCTAAATACTACATTCAATTTGTTCTTTAATTATATAACATACTTTGGAGGAAGGTGTGTTTTTAGAAGGGTTTGATATCTATATTGTTTGGCCAGCGCGGTACTTACTAACATATATTTTTCTCGAGAAAAAAGGAAAAACAAGTGCAAAAAATCTGGGTGGCAAGTGAAGCTTATAAAGAAATAGGCTTAACTTGAGATCTTACAGGAAACTGGGGCTGGTATGTCAGAAAAATCATTGATGCATTTTGGCCTTTAATAAGGCCTTTATCAAGACTACCAGCTCTAGAGGTTGAAAGTATATTTATAAGGCTAATAGCCTATTGAAGAGGAGGGGGTATGGCTAAAAAAAAAATGCAAAAAAGTATTACCGCCAAGGGAAAATGACCTCAAAATATTACTGATTCAGTAACTACTGGTTTCTCTATAACTTCCGGTTTGCGTGTCACTAGATATTGTCATTTCCAGTCACCACGTTTGTTTTTTATGTAATTTCTGGTAATCGTTGCATTGATGTGCCAATTATACGCCATCTTTCTTATGGGCATTTAGATAGTTCAGATGGCTTACTATTAAGTTAGAATAGTTATCATAAAACAAGGACACTGAAATGGGTCTTATATTCTAAAGGCTATAAAGGTTTTTATAGAGCATATTCAAAGTATTTTAAAATCATATGGTTGTTAAAAAGTGATCGGAATATAAGCACACAAAATTACTTTAAAAATCTTTAGAAATACCTTTTATTTTAACCCAGCAAAATCATATTCACGTATAGATTACTGGTTTATAAACCACAGTAACCTGCCCCTCATATCCAGGAATCTCAACACTGAGATCCCCCATGGCCCCCATCTCCCCGAATGCCGAATTACTGGGAGGTATAACGTTTTACATAATCTGACTAATTGAGAGATGGGATACACAGTACCATTATATACAATGACCAGAGACTGTAAACTCAAAAATAGATCAGAATTAACAGAAGTACTCGGAGGGGCTTTTACTAAATGGCTAAAATACAA
Organism: Bombina bombina; assembly: GCF_027579735.1. NCBI lineage: Eukaryota > Metazoa > Chordata > Amphibia > Anura > Bombinatoridae > Bombina > Bombina bombina. The sequence continues at coordinate 1,301,322,824 of NC_069500.1, forward strand.
CCAGATACACCATTTCTTACACACTCATCCATTTAAGCAGTCTCTCATAAGAAAACTAACCCCATTTGAACAAGTATGCTCAGGGAATCTTCCAGCACAACACACACTATCTTGGGCGCGAAAACTCCTAGCTAAAGCCCAGAACCCGAAACTCCCAGACTATACTGAACGGTGACACAGAGACTTAAATAAAATGCTTACTGACACTGAATGGAAACACATCCTATATTATAAAAGACAAGAGTTTGTCTGAAGCCGTCATGCGCAGTTCAGACAAACTCTTGCAGCTGATCGCACGCGCACCCACCCGACAGCAGCGAGAGGACCGGTGAGAGAGAATGAATTAAATATAACACAACACGGCCCGTGTGAACGGGCTTTAGGACTAGTCTTTAATAATACAAGGAAGTCCTCTTCTTCCACAAGATTCTTAGAGACAAATAACAAACTATTGACCAGATGGTATTTGACACCAGCTAGACTGAAAAGCATTTTTCCGGCTTCCTCAGACTTGTGTTGGAGAGGATGTGGGGAGATACACATTTGGTGGGAATGTCCAAAGCTGAAACCTTTTTGGGAGAACATCCAAAATTTTATAAAACTCATATTGGGGCAGAGGGAACAATACCAACTTGACCCAATGACAGCACTACTTAATCTATTACCTGTATGTAAATGTAGATTGCGACTGCGACTAATTCAACTGACTTTGAATTCCGCTAGATCCTTAATAGCTAAACTTTGGAAGTCACAGTCCTGCCCGACGGTGATTAGTTGGACTACCCACATGACTGACACATTGAGGTTAGAAGAATATGGTTACTTTAAAGCTAATAAACTGGAATTTTTCCATGATCTAAAATTTATTTGGGAGGATATTCAACATGATTGACAAATTGACATAAGGAGCTATACACAGGACTCTGGGGTGACATGAGGAGTTATTACCTGTCAGGAACCAGTTTCCATGTATACACCTTTAAGTTCACCTCTACTTAAACCTGCTCCTCCCACTTCCACCGGCTAATTAATGTTTAGTTGCATAGTGTTTTCCTACATAGAAGAAGCTAAAACCTAAACCTCCTGGCTTTTCCACTACCTGGAAGCGTCTCTAAGAAAATTCTTGATCTCCTCAATTACTAAAACCTCTCTGAATAACTCAGTTTCTGCAGCAGCTTATGTGGAAATCAAAGGACTATACTAAACTTGCTGCTCATTTTCTTACCTACTCTGACCCAGCTGCACAGACTCAAGCAAGTAAGGTCATCGGGCCTACTCCCTCAAAGGGAGCTTTACCAGCAGACACTCAGTTATATTATCCTCACACAAAGGAACCAGCCAAGACCGCCGCAGGATTTACAGCACTGTGTTCACTGTGTCTGAGCAACCTCTGTGCTCTCCCTCTGCCTGTCAGCAGATCTGCGCACCTGATTGGTCCTCTGGTACACACCCCCTCAGATGCAGCACGACTGCTGTAAACAAAGAACTTCTACTCTCTCCGGCTTCACACAGCACCCGGCTGTCAGCTGTTCCTCGCACCTGATTGGAGAGTTTCCTGCATTCCCTCTACCACAACTCAGCTACTATAACGCACTCGTCAAAGCAGTGACATTGCTCAGTTAGTTGTACTACAACTGGGTACCTTTGAAAACTAATCATATACACGGTGTATTTCTAACAGCAGGGATAATTAATCCCCATACTACAAGGAACTCTCTCTCATCTAATAGACCAATCCCATAACTCCTTGTTTCTCACACTGGAATTTAGTAGTAGTCTCTCTCCTGTAACAAAGAAACAGGAATATCATACAGGATTGTAGTCGATCTTATAGATAAAAATACGCCAATCAATCTGCAGTTGTGATCCTTTACTCATTATAACCGTTATCTGACATTACCTGCATTTGAACTTACTGAGGAAATCACAAGTGGTGATCTTGCCTCCGCCCATCATTCTCACTTTCATTTTCATTCTCCTCTTTCCCATGCCTAATCCCTAGACCAAAACACTAATTATTTCACATATACATAAGGATTGATTTGAAGGGTATGGGAGTTGCTAAAGATGTATACAATTATTATTATTTTTTCTTTGAGAGATTCAGCATAGTTATAGTTATTGTTATAAGTTTATTTGTTATTTCAGTGATACTGTTTATCACAGACTTTTGGTTAACCACTGCGAGTCCACTGTTATCAGGAAGGAACACTTTTGACATTCAGATTGAATAAACTTTGCAGCTGGTTGTGATTTACCACGTTACAATGTGATGACCTGTACTATCTTGAAAATAATTGTACTGTAACAGCATTGTTGTTTCATTGTATCAAAAGACCGATATAATAATAAAAAAGAATAAATATAAAAAAATAAATCTTTAGAAAATATATATATTTATAGAATATATATATATATATATATATATATATATATATATATATATATATATATATATATATAAAAAGAATACAAGGTAAGCGCTGCCTAGCATTAGCAAATAAAAAAGGGAAGTTACAAATTGTAAATGAATATGTATATACAATAAATACAATGAACTCAGCAATAAATAAAATAAATACAGAATAAGAAATAAAAAATAAAAAATAAATGATACAATAAATATAGTGAAAATCACAATACAATAGATAAATACATAAGTAAAAGAACAATATGAGCAAAAATAAATACAAACAAATCCAGATCTTTCTTATCTTCTCAGACAAGTTCCCCCAAGGATGTGCACTTACTTGAATAAACCTCAATCAATATGAGGTAAGTAAAGACGTAATCACCAACAAATCCCACTGTCTTGATAGATAGCCACGTCACTGTGAGAACAGATCCTTCTTGACTCTTGGAATCCCAAAGGTAGAAACTTCCTGGAGCGTGGTGAAACTGTGATCACGCTTCATGTAGACTCATATAAAAAGGCAAAGAAAAACACTAATAGTGTATTACCCTTTATTAAGTTACACAGCACACCAACAGAAGAAACCTACTCACATAGATAACCTCAATGTCATAACTAAGTTTGCCAAAAGTGATTCTAAGCTAATCTGTTGCATTTCTGAGGCACAATCCTGATTTTGAAGGGAATCCTGCAGGAGCTCACTCAAAGTGTGGCCATTAGCTTCGATGGCCGGCTCCGCCCCCTGTAACTGTACTGAGTAGTGAGAAAAATAAAAATATTCCCTCTCTCCTCTCACCCCCCCGCGTCCCCCAACCCCCCCCCCTAATCTAGTTTAGTGTTGATGATTTGTTCTATATATTGTACAAAGTCATTTCCCTGAAGGCCCACGAAAACCCTCCACCTTCTACAGAATTTTTCTCCTGAGGGCCCCCCAATTTTGATTCATACGCTGCCTTAATTGATGAATCTAATAATGCTTTCCTCACTTCTGAGATAGTGGGTGTCTTACAAGAAATCCAATATTTAAAGAGAAGTGTTCTAATAATTATTAATGCTACTAGTATAAAGTCAACATACTTATCCCAAGCGGCGTGGGATCTTAAAAAAAGAATAGAGTCTCGTGTTAGCTGAATCTTTTTCTTTACTATATTAGAGAGAAAATATTCTACCTTCATCCAAAATTGATTTACCTTGGGGCATCCCCAGACTAGATGAATCAAGTCAGGGTCTTGAAAGTGGCATTTAGAACAGATATTAGACACATTTTTGTTCCACTTAGCCACTCTCTGAGGGGTTAAATAATCTCTGTGTATCACCCTAAATTGAATTTCCCTATAATAAGATGAGGAAAACAACCTCTGTGCAGTCTTCAAACTCTTTAAGAGTATTGTCTCAAGATCAGGAGAATCAACCAGTGTTGACCACTGGGAAGTCAAATCTGCTAAAACCGATGTTTCTTTCAGAGATACCAAAAATTTGTAGATAAAGGATAATAATCCCTTCCTAACCTTTACCAGATCAACCAACGGGTGTTGTTCCCACATCTGGGGATCCAAATTCACTAGTTTAAGAATATAGCTTTTTGCTTGAATAAAATAGAATATATGTTTTTTCTGAGCTTCCGGGAAAATCTCTTGAAATCTATCGAATGTGTAAACTTTATTTGACTCAGAGTCATAGAAGTCCTTCACTATAAGTGGTCTTCCTGGTGACCATTTTTTAAAAGTGTCCACCATATTACCTAGAGGGAAGTGTGTATTGCCAGTTATCGGCAAGCATTTTGAGATATTCTGCCTCATTCCAACCGATTTAGTTAACCTTCTCCAGACTATTATTATATCTCTATACAGAGGGTGTTCCAGTAATCTCTTTCCTAATTCTTTATTTGAAGCAAACAAAATATAATTTAAGGAGAGCGGGGCACAGACTTGATTCTCGAGAATCTCATCCGAGTATACAAAAGATCTTGTTAGCCAATCCATAGGGAATCTTAAGATGGCAGCCTGATTATATCTCTCTAGATCGGGTAAAGCGAGCCCGCCTTTAAAATAAGATTGATATAACTTGGCTAATTTCAGTCTTGGCTTTCTCCTGCTCCAAAGAAACACTCTCAGAGCTTGATTAAAGAGACGTAGATCAGCCTTGTTTATTAAAAGAGGAAACATCCTCAAAGTGTACAGAATCTTAGGGACAATAAACATCTTATAGAAAGCTATCTTGCCTGTCAGTGAAACCGGGAGTGAGACCCATGATTTTAATTTTTCTCTGCTATCCTTCAGTACTGATACAAAGTTATCTTTATACCAATCTGCTTTATTAGCGGAGATCTTCAGCCCCAGATATTCCAACGTGTTAGTTTCTATAAACTGAAAGGGTTGTGCTTCCCCTGAATTGTGCTTCAGCCACAAGATTTTAGATTTCAAGAAATTTGTTTTGTATCCTGAGGCTCTACCGTATTGTTCGAGCAGATTAATAATTGCACCAATCTGCTTTCTTGGCTCAGCAACAAATAGCAGAAGGTCATCTGCGAATAGAGCAGTTTTAAATTTTACCTGGTCTATATTTATTCCGATCAACATGTTTCTTAATCTAATAGCCAAAGGTTCTATTATAAGATCAAACAATAACGGAGACATCGGGCATCCCTGACGGGTGCCTCTAGTTAGCATAAATGAGTCTGACATGGAGTTATTAATCAACAAAGAAGCCTTAATATCTGAATATACCTTAACGACAAAATCCCTAAAAAGGCCCCTAAATCCAAATCTCTCTAGTACCTGAATCAAGAAGGGCCACTCCACCCTGTCGAAGGCCTTCTCTGCATCCAAGGACAGCAGGAAGGCCTCCGGCAGGGCAGTGCAATCTCCCCCATACTGCTTGATGACCTGTAGAATTTTCCTTACATTCAGTTCAGACGCTCTACCAGTAATGAAGCCTGCCTGATCCTGGTGCACAATCGATGGTAACAAAGGTTTCAATCTTTCCGCCAGAAGCTTCATCAGTATCTTGTAATCGAGGCCGAGAAGCGAAATGGATCTATATAAAGTCATATCCGATGGATCTTTATTGATCTTTGGAATTAAGATTATATTAGCCCTCTTAAAATTTTCCGAAATCTGTTTATCTGTTCCATAGTATGTATTATAAAGATCGGTCAGTACCGGGCCTATCTCTGTTCGCAAGATTTGATAGAATTCGACCGGTAGGCAGTCTGGGCCAGGAGCTTTGTAACTGTACTTTTTAATGTATTTTTGAAGTGTTTTGTGAAACTTTTATGTTACGGAAAACTGTTAACTACAGCTCTTTGAGCACAGAAAAGATTGTTGCGTAAAAGGCGATGTAATATCTGCGCAATGGAAATTTACTGCGAAAAGACCATATTGCGCACTGAAAACTCAAACTGCGTAATCTTGCCCTATGTGTGCTAACCTGACACCCCATTAGACCTACAACCCAAAACCCAAAGCATGCTATGCATATTTTAAATTCCAATGTTATTCACATAGAAAGAAATGTTCTTTTTATTCTTAAATATATATATATATATATATATATATATATATATATATATATATATATATATATATATATAATTTTATTGTAAAATATATATCTATACCTATATGAATATATACAGGTTTAGATATACAGATATAAATAGAAATATCAATTTAAAAATAAAAAGAACATTGTCCCCAATACAAAGAACATTGGAATGTAAAATATTCAAAAGTAAATACACAGTAAAACATATTATTAAATATTATTATTGAATAAAAATGATTTTTCATGTCTCGAGGTATTTGAGTGAAAAGGGTTGCACAAAACACATCAAAAATACTTTGCAAAGTACAGTTACACTCATTACACCATCTAATAAAAATGATTAAAAAAAACTATTGCAGAAAAAGTTATAAGGGCTCAAAGATATGAGTTCTCAAGTGTTAGAAAAAAAAAGGCAGACAAAGGACTTTAACATAGAGATACATACTTACACGTGCCTTTTTATATATATATATATATATATATATATATATATATATATATATATATATATATATATATATATATATATATATATATATATATAAATATATATGTATTTATGTATTTACAGACATATATACACATATAAATATATAAATACATCTGTACACACACACACATATATATATATATATATATGTCTAGATATATATAAAGTAGATTAAAACGTAAAATCTCTGCAATATTCAAATTTATTAAAGTGTTATAGTGTGTATTTATTGTAAATATTTCACATTTCAATGTTCTGCACATAGCAGAATATATTCTAAGTATTTCTAAATAAATATTTCTATATATCTGTATATATCTATACCTATAAATAATTATATATATATATATATTGTAGCAAAATACCATCAGATATATGTAGAAATATGTATTTATGAATAAATAGAACATATTCTGCTATGTGCAGAACATTGGAATGTGAAATATATTCATATAGGGTTTGTGATCGGATTTGCGCGTGAGTAGGGTGGGTTTTTTCCAACACTTTGTTTGCTCCATTCACTTCTATGGGGAGTAGGATATCGCGCACGTGGTATTGTATGTTTGGCTTTTTGCGTGCGTCAGGGTAGTTCAAGAGAAATACATTTGTACTTTAAACTTGTAATACAAGCGCAACCGACGCGCACAAAAAGTTACTTCTAGCTCAATTAACGCTTGAGTAGAAGCATTAATTAGTGCTCCACTTCTAATCTGTCCTTTTATTTGCAATAGCTTGTAAGTTTTATAGAGAAACAGATACATTTGTTATATAAATTCTCAGTGTAGCTGACAAGAATCAGCTAAGCCAATAATCATGGCAAACCATAATAAAACAGATAACTTTATTACCAGATTCCTGATTTATTTTTTATTGTCGACAGATAAAACCATATTTAAAGGAATTACCTAACAAAAACATGTGTGACTATAAAAGGTAAACCAGTATTGATTAGCTTTCCTGATCAAAATAAGAAAACTTCAAATATAAATGTAAAGAGCATTAAACAAAGGCTTGTATATTTGATAGCTTTTTATGATACCGAAAAGGTAAAAATTTTACCTTTAGTTAAAGAGACACTAAACCCAAATCTTTTCTTTCATGATTCAAGTAGAGAATACAATTTTAAACAACATTCCAATTTACTTCTGTTATCTAATTCATATCATTCTTTAGATATCCTTTATTGAAGAAATAGCAATGCACATGGGGGAGCCAATCACACAAGGCATCTATGTGCAGCAACCAATCAGCAACTACTGAGCCTATCTAGATATGCTTTTCAACAAAGTATGTCAAGAGAATTAAGATAATGAGATATTGAAGTAAATTAGAAAGTTGTTTAAAATGGCACACTCTTTTTAAATCCCAAAAGAAAAGATTTGGGTTTCATGTCCCTTTAAGGGAACTGACTGATAAACCCTTTTTCAGCCATTCTGTAAGATTTGAAATATGCGTGGAATCCTAAAAGAATTCCAGCAGCAATGTTTAGTCTTACACCATGTAAGAAAGATTTTCCACACCTTGTGATAAATGCACCTGGTAACAGGCTTCCATGCTTCAATCATGGTGTCAAACACTTGATCAAAGAATGAGTGTTCAATTGCCACACCATCAAATTTAGAGAGTTGAGGTCTTGATGAAAGAAGGAACCTTGAGAGAGAAGGTCCTTAGACAAAGATGCCAAGGCTGGCTGGAGGATATTTGGACTAGATTTCCATACCAAGTCCTGCAAGGCCATGCTGGAGGAATCAATATTATGTTCTATTCCTTAGTGATTAAAGGGATATAAAACAGTTTGTTTCAGTGGTGTAACAAAAAAAGTTACTAAGCAGTGAGTTATACTTAATATATATAATATATCCGATAAATCATTTTAAAATAATTCTATCTTTAATTCTTTTTTTAACTTCATTTGTGCAGCATCCATTACTTCCTGGGGTATCTACAGGAAGGCAAAAAGATAGTTTTTCCTTTGAATTGTTGCTAGGAGACACCATAAAATAGTTCCATTCAGTTTATTGCCTATGATCAGTTGGGGACTTCTGCTGCAAAAATCTTGTGACATTAGAGCATAGTTTTTTAATGTCTGCTTGCTTATCTAGCTGTAGGCAGGGGCTACACAAAACATTTCTAAGTGCTAATTTTGCAAGAAAACACGTAAGCTTGTTGCTTTTTTAACACCTTATTATGCTTACTTTGATTTAAGATTGTTTTTTCCACTAAAGTAAGAAACAAAGGGCCAAAAGTGGAGGGGTATTTAGCACTCATTCAAATAGTTTATTGTGACGTTTCTAGGATGCTAAAAATCCCCTTCCTCAGACAAATGTTTTCATGACAAGCGTGACTTATATAGTGTAAACTTACCCCTTCCTGTTGTGCTTGAGTGCCATAAATTCAATGAAATCAGTTGTGGTGCATAACTTATGACGTCAAAATGTAGTGTGTGTCAAGATCTATGTGTTAGTTTCTATGGAAATATAAGCAATGTGTCAATTTAAAAAAAAGTTAAGTTTTATTCACTTTCAAGAGTACATTGTGTAAAAAAGCTAACAATATTTTATTACTCTCACTCACTCTTGACAGGAAACATTAGGGAAAATGGATGCGGATACATGTTAAATAATTTAAAAAAGTGCTGAATGTGTATATTTATAATGAGACAAGTGAGTTCAGTAAGGCAGTAAGGCAGTTGTAGTGAAACAGTCATGTTAATAAAATATAAAAAAAAAAAATATTTAACAACGCCAAATAACAAAAGTTGGAAAAAACCCCCCAAAAAATAGAGAAATAAAAATAAATATAAAAAAATGTAAAAAAATAAAGATGGGGGGGTGAATGGAAAACTGAAAAAAAAAGAAAAAATGTTTGTCTGGTCTCCAGTTCTTAACTGAACAATTACACAGTCTTAAGGTATATAGAACCAAAATTATAACTTAACCCCTTAAGGACAAGGCCATTTTTCAATTTCTTTCCCTTAAAGGGACACTGAACCCAAAATTTTTCTTTCATGATTCAGATAGAGCATGCAATTTTAAGCAACTTTCTAATTTACTCCTATTATAAATTTTTTTTTGTTATCTTGCTATCTTTATTTGAAAAAGAAGGCATCTAAGCTATTTTTTAGTTCAGAACCATGGATAGCACTTGTTTATTGGTCGTTAAATTAATCCACCAATCAGCAAGAACAACCCAGGTTGTTCACCAAAAATGGGCCGGCATCTAAACTTACATTCTTGTTTTTCAAATAAAGATGAGAAATGAAGAAAATTTGATAATAGGAGTAAATTAGAAAGTTGCTTAAAGTTGCATGCTCTATCTGAATCACGAAAGAAAAAATATGGGTTCAGTGTCCCTTTAAGAACCAGGGTTATTTTTAAATTTCTGCGGTGTTTGTGTTTAGCTGTAATTTTCCTCTTACTCATTTACTGTATCCACACATATTAGATACCATTTTTCTCGCCATTAAATGGACTTTCTAAATATACCATTATTTTCATCATGTCTTATAATTTACAATATAAAAAAATATAAAATATGAGGAACAAATTGAAAAAACACACTTTTTCTAACTTTGACCCCAAAAATCTGTTACACATCTATAACCACCAAAAAACAACTATTCTAAATAGTTTCTACATTTTGTACTGAAATTAGAAATACCCAATGTTTACATGTTCTTTGCTTTTTGTGCAAGTTATAGGGCAATAAGTACAAGTAGCACTTTGCTATTTCCAAACCATTTTATTTTCAAAATTAGCGATGGTTACATTGAATCACTGATATCTGTCAGGAATCCCTGAATATCCCTTTACATTTATATATTCTTTTTAGTAGACAACCCAAAGTATTAATCTAGGTCCATTTTAGTATATTTCATGCCAGCATTTCACCGCCAAATGCGATCAAATAAAAAAAATCGCTAACTTTTTCACAAACTTTTTCACAAACTTTAGGTTTCTCACTGAAATTATTTACCAACAGCTTGTGCAATTATGGCACAAATGGTTGTAAATACTTCTCTGGGATCCCCTTTCTTGAGAAATAGCAGACATATATGGGTTTGGCATTGCTTTTTGGTAATTAGAAGGCAGCTAAATGCCGCTGCGCACCACACGTGTATTATGCCCATCAGTGAAGGGATTAATTAGGTAGCTTGTAGGGGTAATTTTAACTTTAGTGTAGTGTAGTAAACAACCCAAAGTATTGATCTAGGCCCATTTTGGTAGGTATATTTCATGCCACCATTTCACCGCCAAATGCGATCAAATAAAAAAAAATTCTAACTTTTCCCCTAACTTTAGGTTTCTCACTGAAATTATTTACAATTAGCTTGTGCAATCATGGCATAAATGGTTGTAAATGCTTCTCTGGGATCCCCTTTGTTCAGAAATAGCTTTTGCATTGCTTTTTGATAATTAGAAGGCAGCTAAATGTCGCTGCGCACCACACTTGTATTATACCCAGCAGTGAAGGGGTTAATTAGGTTGCTTGTAGGGACCTTGTAGGGTTAAATTTAGCTTTAGTGTAGAGATCAGTCTCCCATCTGACACATCCCATCCCCTGATTCCTCCCTGACCCCTCACAAACAGCTCTATGCCCTCCCCCATCCCACAATTGTCACCGCCATCTTAAGTTCTGGCAGAAAGTCTGCCAGTACTAAAATAAAAGCCCTTTTTTTAAGCATTTTTTTTTAAATATATTTATAGTTTCTGCAATGTAGGTTCCCCCCCAACCCCCCAACCTCAACAACCCCCCCCAAACAGCTCTCTTAACCTCCCCCCTCTTCCTATGTGTGGCCATTTTAAGTACTGGCAGCTGCCTGCCAGTACCCAATTTCTTAACAAAAATTTCCTTTTTAAAATGATTTTTTAATGTAACACCATGTTTCCGTAGTGTAGCTCCCCCCCCCCTCAATACCGTACCCCCCTCCCAGATCCCCTGATCCCCTTTCCAAAGGAATATTTCCCCTCCTCCCTCTCCCATTGCTATAAAAGTGATTGTGCGTGCGCACTTGTGCACACGCTTCCGCCCACCTTGCTGGAAATAGTGCAGTGATGGGCCAGTCACCAACCTCCCGGCAGAAGCTCCCACCCACCAACGTTCGGCACCATCGCTGGCTGATGCAGAGAGCCACAGAGTAGCCCTCTCTGCATCGGTGTGCCAAAAAAAGTATTGCAGTGATGCCTCAATATCGAGGCATCATGGCAATACCTTGAAAGCAGCTGGAAGTAATCAGGAACGCTTCCAGCTGCTTTAAACCCCTAACGATGTACAGGGTACGTTGCTGGTCTTTAAAGACAAGTTTGTGTATGACGTACCCTGTACGACGTGTGTATCTCTCAGGGTCCCATTGTTTTTACCCACATATTACTTGGCACAAGGGCAAATGATGATATTTGTGCCAAGTACGATGTAACTAGTAGGATAGGGTAAGGTAGTGTAATACTTTATTTTAATGTACTTATTTTGTGTTTGGTGCAACTTTTTATTTAAACCTAACCCTTTGCGCAAGGTCCTCAGTCACGCTAACACGACAAATGCAAATTTAGTTTACGCTCATGCAGTCGCAAATTAACACTGGTGTGATATTACAGTATCATGTCCATGTTAACGAAAGCGTGTCACTTGTAACCTAACCCAAAATCAGGTACGTGGAAGCTTGACGGCTGTTTAGGAACTGCCTTAAAAAAAATTATCGATTTTATCAATTGATTATTTTCCTGCAGTAGGAGGATTATCTACCTCTAAGGATAATAAAACTTCTAGCTAGAAAGTGTGCATATGCTCCAACCTGAATTAAGGGACACTTCCACTGCTTTGTCGGCAATGGGGTCCTGGGTTTCTGAAAAATCGCCCTTAAAAGAGGAGTTTTCTGATTCCACTGTACCCCTAATTTCTGAAGGGTACTTTAAAAGGGTCGCTCCTGAGAGTTGTCCCTATTGAGCCTAAGGCATGTGAAGGATTCTGTACTGCACCTTGCAAGTGTCTGCAGTTAACTGGTGGATATATGACAGCCATCAGCTCTGTAATAACAGACTGGATATATTCTTTTAATTTAGGAGATGGTTCAGTAGAGCTGTCCTAGGAATAACCTAGGTGGGTTGTGAATCCCTGACCACTCTGCTGTAGTCATAGTATTGCATGATTCTGTATAGAATGAGAAATAGGGTCATATGTATCAAGTTCCATATGGAGCTTGATGCCCCGATCATGTCCACTCACACAATGATAATTCGGCCCCATAGACTCAGAGCATAAGTTGCATAAAAGTGGAGGGAGACACACTAACACATCCTTACCAGGGCTCAAGTGCTGGGGGGGCATAGCAGCGAGTCTATAAATGTGTGTGCAGAATGTGTACAATCTTAATGCAGGGGAGCCTTTTGTTAGTGTAGGTTGCCAGTCTATCTATCTATTATCTATCTATTTATTATTTATCATCTATCTATCTATTTATCTATAATATTGCACCACGACCCTCAGTTTAGTAGGTCCACTACTGATCCTTACAAAGCAAACACCATTTAGAAGGGTTCAAATTATCTGTGGATCCCCCTTCCAGAGGGTCAGCATGATGTTCAGAGAGCTGTAGTAGTTTTCTCCATTATATACACAATATAAAGTAAGGTTAGGCAAGTACCTACCTACCTGTATAACAGCCCAGAATACAGTCTAAGAGGTAAACAAAGGGTTAACCCCTAAGGGGAACACAGAAATAATGGCACAATGTAAAACTGAAGTTCCTAGAAGGGTTTCCGAAGAATTGGGCACTGTCTCCTAAATAGAAAACTATGCACTTTAAATAAAGAAAAAATTACAGTGTCAGATATTAAAGGGTTACAGACATCCCAACTCTCCCTGAAGTTCAGGGAGTCTCCCTGATTGTAATAGCGGCTCCCTGATGCCAGCAAATGGAATGCAATCTCCCTGAAACTCCAAGTACCATGATCCAATGTGGCCCAAATCCGGAAAAGTGTTTCTTTAAGGAATGCATTTAGTTGCTGGCACATTATAGAACCCTGAAAGCATGCATCAGTAACCAAAAAGCCCCCACTGATTTTAATAAAATAAAACACAAATACTTCCTTATTTACTGCACGTAATTAAACTACGTATTCTAAAATATTTAAGAATTCAATAAGCTTACCATCACTGGAAAAAAGGTGTGTTGTATGTGGTTGTGCAATAAAGCTACTTTTTTAATGTGACTTTAGTGGTAAAGTACTTTAATGATAAGTCTCTATCTTATTTAGGGTTTCAAGGTGTCCAATATATAACTGGGAGGGGGATGGCGGCGGCAGCTCAGTAGCAGGTGAAGCTACCTCCCTGAAATGAGCTTATGCAGGTTGGGATGTCTGGGGTTACATTTATGTAAATTCAGCCAAGCTCTCAATGAAAGGGTGCTCACCACTCCGAATGGTCCAGGAGAAATTCTGATGTGTGTAGGCAAGATGGCCACTGGTTTATGAGGAGTGGAAATACAAGGGCATGCTATTTTTGCACCAAAACATTAACCCCTCAGCTCCTGGGTGAAGATTTAAAAAAAAAAAAAAAAAAAGCATTTCCTAAATTACAAGTGGAGCACTACTGATAGTGCAGGGTGCATTATCAATATCGCTGGACCACACTAGGATTAGCATGCAATCTAGTATTACAAGTTCATGGAAAAACGAAACAACCAGAGAATATTTATGAGTGCAACAGCACAGAGCAACTTGAGACCTAAAATAAAGTGTTAGGGCTACAATAAAAGAATCACAAAACACTTGTAAAACATTTTCAAATAAAGTATTACACTTGCATTTTTACCTATTAAATAGATATGTGTATTCATAGGTTTTGTTCACCTCCAAATGTGGAAGAAGGCGACTCTTTGTGCTACTCGGCTATGTTCGTTGACTCGTTTATTCTTGTACAACAGCAAGTACTAAAAACTGTGCAAAACCAGATTTTAGTGCATTGTCGGAGCACAAGAATAAATGCGGCAACGAAAATAGCCGAGCGGTTGCCTTCTTATACACTAAGAGGTGAACAAAACATCCGAATGCATGTGTCTAATATAAAATATAAGTTTATTACTAAAATTAATGTATTAAAAGTATTTAAAAGGGGTATGGTATATGTCAAGGAATATGACTGGGAAGGAATCAAAGATGTGTGTATATATATATATATATATATAGATAGATAGATAGATAGATAGATAGATAGATAGATAGATAGATAGATAGATAGATAGATAGATGGATAGATAAAAATTTGTATGTGTTTATGTTTATATGTATTTATAATATATAACATTTTCTTCTAAGTAAAGAACAATGGTATTTAAAGTATTTCTTAATGCACCATCAGATTTAGCGCTCCTCAGGTTGGTGCACATGCGAAAGCCAGAAGAGGCTTTTGTAGCACACTCCATAGAAAAAAATGGGAAAAGGGAGTATGTTCTTTTTATTTTAAAATGTATATTTCTGTATATATCTATATGTAGAAAAATTGACAATAAATGGTACAAAGCAATTACCATCTAATAGACACCAGGGGGCACTTTTAAACAAAAATACAGTATATTAAAAAAAAAAAAAAATGAAAAAAAAAAATTATAATAAACAATATAGTGACAAAACAAGTCCTCTAAAGGTGCTGACTAGTTCAGGCTACTCTTTGTCCAGAGGAGGACATTCTCTTAGTACAGAGGTGTAGATTAGGAAGAATAGAACACAAAGGCGCTGAATGGCCTAGTAAGGCAGGATACCAGGTAAAGAGTCAAAATCACTGCTCACATGTAGAAAAGCACCAAACAGGCCAGCGCTAACTGAAAACTGGCAATGCAGGTCCAATGACAGGGAAGTAGGTGTGGATGATCCCTATAGTGAGAGAACACAAAGCCACATTGCCTAGCACAGTAAGACACACAACCTTTAGCAGTATTAAAGTGCACTTACATACATAGAGCACCAGAAAGGTGCTGTAAACGCAAGCTGGAACTTGTCAGCCGCCCAGTAGACTGCACTCCAGCAAACAGCTCACAGGGATCTCATGTGAAGGAAGTTATATGGTTGCAGGGAAGAAAAAAAATCTATCCCAGAAAATAGAAATAAGGCAGGCAGAGTTTGGCAACAGTAAGGCAGTCCAAAGGTTCAAGGGATAAACAGGTAGAGTGGTCAGACAGGCAAAGTTTAGCAACAGAATAGCAATCCAGTACTTCAGGGGTTAAGCAAGCAGAGTAGTCAGACAGGCAGAGTTCTTTAACAGAGAGGCAATCCGGTACTTTAGGGGTTAAGCAAGCAGAGTAGTCAGGCAGGCAGAGTTCAAAACAGTGAGACAATCAGAACATGAGGGGTTAAGCAGGTAGAGTAGTCAGGCAGGCAGAGTTCATAAACAAAAATACAATGCGGTAATCAGCAGTCTATCACACCCAGGAGCACACAAAGTAACACTTATATTTGGGAAGTGCTAAATTGCTAAAACGCTACTTATATAGGCACAGGATTCGCACCACAGGGAATCCCGACCGGCATCAGAGAGGAGAGCGTGCGGCGATGAGGTCAGCGCTGCACTCAACAGGAGCCGACACAGCCCCTGACAACGAGCAGAGAAGCAGGCACCGTGCCCCGAGCAACGGCTAGAGTGGCCCGGCATGACAACCACCCCCCACATTGCAAAGTAATAAACTAACATCTAAACCCCCTAATTTAACATCCCTCTAACTTAACCCTAGGATCAGGCATGGTGTTTGAATACTGGTGTATGGAAAATCACAGCCTATTTGTGTGTGTGTGCTGCTGAAAACCACTAATAAATGTAAGTGCATCCTTTTTTAGTAATGTAAGGATATTGAAAAAATTATTCTATTTAAAATTGAAAAGCAACCATGAACATTTCAATGTTGAAACTTATACATCTTTAAGGCTTAGTAATGCTATGTGGGAAGCCTGCCAGTAGTAAACATGTTAACACTTGTCAGTTTCTATTTATTTCAGATGCCCACAGCTATGACAGTATCTATTAGAGATTTAGTGCAGGTCCTGGGAACTGAGAGCGTTAAGCCTGCAGTTAGTGTGGTTGAGGCTCTGACAAGAAGAGGACTGTAGGATTATGCCTAACAAAAAACAAATGAAATGTTTAACTAAAATGTTGTATTCATTTAGTTTTAAACCAAAGCCCTTTTAATCACACAAAGTGGGAAAGCTTACTTAATCATGCTAGTGTAAAAACATATATACAATTTTGTTTTACAGGAATTAGTTTCTATGTCAATAAGGAAAACCTGTGACAGGATGCAGCATCTCCCTCCATCCTGTGAGAATGTGCACACTGAGGGGCCCATTTATCAAGCTCCGAACGGAGCTTGTGGGCCCGTGTTTCTGGCGAGTCTGAAGACTCGCCAGAAACACGGGCCCACAAGCTCCGTTCGGAGGGAGATGCTGCATCCTGTCACAGGTTTTCCTTATTGACATAGAAACTAATTCCTGTAAAACAAAATTGTATATATGTTTTTACACTAGCATGATTAAGTAAGCTTTCCCACTTTGTGTGATTAAAAGGGCTTTGGTTTAAAACTAAATGAATACAACATTTTAGTTAAACATTTCATTTGTTTTTTGTTAGGCATAATCCTACAGTCCTCTTCTTGTCAGAGCCTCAACCACACTAACTGCAGGCTTAACGCTCTCAGTTCCCAGGACCTGCACTAAATCTCTAATAGATACTGTCATAGCTGTGGGCATCTGAAATAAATAGAAACTGACAAGTGTTAACATGTTTACTACTGGCAGGCTTCCCACATAGCATTACTAAGCCTTAAAGATGTATAAGTTTCAACATTGAAATGTTCATGGTTGCTTTTCAATTTTAAATAGAATAATTTTTTCAATATCCTTACATTACTAAAAAAAGGATGCACTTACACCCGTTATGAAGCAGCGGTCTAAAGCCTGCTCTGATATGGCGGACAGGAATCGCCGGAAATCAACCCGATCCAGTACGATCGGGTTGATTGACACCTCCCTGCTGGCGGCCGATTGGCCACGAGTCAGCAGACGGCGGAGTTGCACCAGCAGCTCTTGTGAGCTGCTGGTGCAATGTTAAATGCGGAGATTGTATTGCTCTCCGCATTTAGCGAGGTCTTGCGGACCTGATCCGCACTGTCGGATCAGGTCCACAAGACATTTGATAAATAAGCCCCTGAATGTTCAACAAAGATTAAAGCCATAAAATAAAGTAAAAAATAAATATGGCTTCCCAAACATATATGTCCAGCAAGTGCAGCTGAATACATGTGTGCAAAGGTCATTGACCTTTGAAATATTGCCAATTCACAATAACTTTTCCATTAAAAAAACTATAAAGACCAACCTGCAGGAAGACAAGGATGTGGCACCTTGAAAAATACACTTTAATGAAAGCCATTGCTGGGCAATGCCATGCCGTCTTTGCTTCACACTCACATGTTATTATAAAGATTGCTATTGTCACTTGCAACTGGACACACAGGTCATCATGCAATGCATTATTTTTTCACCTCCTGCAGATTCAGCTATTCATCATGGGCATTTATCGCTTGCAGACTGCCAGTCACAACAAAAAAAAAAACAGATGTAGGTGTGATGATACTCACACCTACATCTGATGACATCTATTCCCATGCTTCAGCTTTCCCCAGCCCACTCTGTTACATGCAGAGGTGTGCAAAGGATGGTCACAAACACCTTGCACATTTAAAGAGTCAAAATGCTTGTGGTTACTGTATATGGCCTCTTGATCTTGGGATGGGGTGAGTGCCACATGGATGTAATCTATGGTGCCCAGGACACTGAGCAAACCTCCCCATTGGAAGAATTACCTTTAGACTATATGACAGTAAGTACATGGGGTGTTCAATGGAACAATGTTAAGACATAAAAAAGGTTAGTTCCTAACTCACTGATTGCTTTTTTATATATATATTTTTTGTTAATAAAGACATTTTTATTATACAAAGAACAAACCAAATATTGTACAGATTTAGAGAGATAACAATAATATTGGTGTAAGAATATAGTACAAATGGTGCTTCCAACTTAACTTATTGGCTCTTCCAATAAAAGTCCATTTCCATCTTATGATGAAGTCCTTTCAAGCATTTTGTCTTACCCCACTCATTTTTTTTACTAAATACTCCCCCATCTAACTCAAACAAGCATACAACTACGTATACAAATCTCCATGGGAAGTAGCAAACGTCTTCATATACAAGTAAAGCAGTTGAAATAACATTCCTAATGGTAAAGCATCTATGAAGTATCATATTTCAAAAGATTAACATTTGACAAACCATAGACAGTTGTATTTTGCTGTTGTAGTCAACAATATGTATATATAAAAAATCACAGCAACCTACATTAACTGTTCCTTCCACCGGAGGAGAGAAAAAGAATTACACTCTGTAACACTATGTAACTGGTAAGGGTAATAGACCCTGTTATCTATTAGTATACATAACCTATCAATAAACAAAGACAGAGAACAGAAAGAGAAATAAAGAGAAAAGAAGAGAAAAAAAGGGGAATAACAAAAAGGGGGGAAAGGAAGTCTCTACGTGGGTGCACTGCTCATAATCCCCAGCAGACCTCAGTCATCTGAAGCAGATCCCAAACCTGGAGACCCTTCAATCTCCACAAGATGAGTCAGAGGGAGAACCATATACTATCTTTTTTTAATTAAGTGTTGATGTCTAACTACCAACATTTACAAAATATACCATAGACATTTAGAACAGCATTAGAACTTTGAAGATAGGAAAGGTGAAGGACTTGGGGAGGTTGGGCTGGTCTTCAAAAATTTACAGGGCTGGTTTGATTTCCCAGTCCAGCCCTGCAATCAAATACCTTGCCATATGCCATATGCCATATCACTTTTAACTCTTATAAAAAAAAAATATTTATATGAAATATTTTTTATCAGAAAGTATATCTACAGTATATATTATTTATATATAAACTGGGCTTGGAATTCCCAGTGGTCCAATAGTCCCTGACAACTTAGAATTTTTAATTTTTTCTATCTTTAACATTGATTAGACTAGTAAAATTTTCCCTCTGGCCAGTAGCTTTTAACCCCTTACTAGTAAACTGTAGTTATTATTATATGTATAATATTTTATTTTAATGCATTTTTGATGTGTTTGTTGAACATTTTTTTTAACTCTTACACTTTACGCTAGGTCTTCAGACACGCTAATACATTCAGTACAAATGTTGTTTGCGCTTGAACGTAACTGTTTACTTTCAACTTGTAATATGTTTGCCAGTTGGAGTGGTTGCGATATTGCTTATTTGCGTCCTGTGCTAACATTAGCGCCCCACTTATAATCTAGGCAACATTTTTGTATTATTATTTTGGTTTAATTTTCTTTCTTACATTGCATTATTATTTCTATTATCGTTATTTTATTATCATTATTTTATTTTTTTTTCTTCCTTTTTTTCTTAAAGGAACACTCAACACCAGAAGTTTTGTTGTTTCAAAAGAAAGATAATCCCTTTATTAGCCATTCTCCTGTTTGGCATAACCAACACTGTTATAGAAATACACTTTTTACCTCTGTGATTACCTTGTACCTAAGCCTCTGCAAACTGCCCCCATATTTCAGTTCTTTTGACAGACTTGCATTTTAGTCAATCAATGCTCCAGGGTAACTTCACGTGCATGAGCTCAATGTTATCTATATGAAACACATGAACTAATGCCCTCTAGTGGTCAAAATGCATTCAGATTAGAGGCAGCCTTCAAGGTCTAAGAAATTAGCATATGAACCTCCTAGAATTAGCTTTCAACTAAGAATACCAAGAGAACAAAGCAAAATTGGTGATAAAAGTAAATTGGAAAGTTGATTAAAATTACATTCCCTATTTAAATCATGAAAGGTTTTTTTTAGCCTTGACTGTCCCTTTAACTTTCTACACTGAATTTTGTGGTGCTATACAAATAAATGATAATAATAAAAATAGTAATAATAATAACAATAACCATAATAAACCTTTTTCATTCAATTTTTTCCCCTTTTCTTTCTTTTGTGTTATTTTCTTAATATTTTATGTCTTTTTTCATAAATTTTACATCTTATATTTCTGTTATTTTTCAGAATTCTCTTTTTGTCCTATATCATTTCTTTTTTAGTTAAAATATTTTGTCTTTGTATATTATTTTAAATACAGTCTTTACTATTTCTCTTAGGACTTGAAGATCAAGGGCGCGATCCGATATAGATCGCAGTTTGCGGCGCAAGCGAGGGAACCGGCGTCGCCCGCAGTTTCAGCTCGCAACTCGAGCTATCCCATATAGGTCGCCGTCAGATGCTAACGTGCCGTAAGTCTCACAAACCAGCGATGTCCAGAAATCTGCGCAAGTACAAATTTCTGGCGTCGCCAGTGACTTGCGCCACGTTAGAATCTGCCGGCGCCTATAAAACCTGACTAAAGTCTAAAACACCCGCACTGTCTAACACGCCTCCCTAACATAGCCCGCACTGTCTAACCCTCTATCCGCTATCCCCCCTCACTAGCCTAACAATAAAAAAGCTATTAACCCCTAAGCCGCCGCTCCCCTACCCCGCCGCAACCTAATAAAGTTATTAACCCCTAAACCGCCGCTCCCGTACCCCGCCACCAGCTATATTATATCTATAACCCCCTAAAGTGAGCCCCTAACACCGCCGCCATCTATATTAAAATTATTAACCCCTAATGTAAGCCCCTTACACCGCCGCCATCTCTATTAAAATGATTAACCCCTAATTTAATCTACCTACCCCGCCGCCAGCTATATTATCTATATTAACCCTAAGTATATTATAGTTAATATAGTTATTACATTATATATATTAACTATATTAACCCTAATTATATTAGGGTTAATATAGTTACTATAGTATTTATATTAACTATATTAACTCTATCTAACCCTAACACCCCTAACTAAATTTATATTAAATTAATCTAATTCATTTATAAACTAAAATATTCCTATTTAAATCTAAATACTTACCTATAAAATAAACCCTAAGATAGCTACAATATAATTAATAATTACATTGTAGCTATGTTAGGGTTAATATTTATTTTACAGGTAAATTGTTAATTATTTTAACTAGGTATAATAGATATTAAATAGTTATTAACTATTTAATATCTACCTAGTTAAAATAATTACCCAATTACCTGTAAAATAAATCCTAACCTAAGTTATAAATACACCTACACTATCAATAAATTTAATAAACTACAAACATCTATCTAAAAATACAATTAAATTAACTAAACTAAATTACAAAAAAAACAAACACTAAATTACAAAAAATAAAAAAAAGATTACAAGATTTTTAAGCTAATTACACCTATTCTAAGCCCCCTAATAAAATAATAAACCCCCAAAATAAAAAAAATTCCCTGCCCTATTCTAAATTAAACAAATTTCAAAGCTCTTTACCTTACCAGCCCTTAAAAGGGCCTTTTGTGGGGCATGCCCCAAAGAATTCAGCTCTTTTGCATACAACAAATACAATCCCCCCCCCATTACAACCCACCACCCACATACCCCTATTCTAAAACCACCCAAACCCCCCTTAAAAAAGCCTAACACTACCCCCCTGAAGATCTCCCTACCTTGTCTTCACCACACCGGGCCGAACTCCTGATCCGATCCGGGCGATGTCTTCCTCCAAGCGGCAAAGAAGAATTCTTCCTCCGGCGACGTCTTCCTCCAAGCGGCAGCAAAGTCTTCATTCTTCCGGCGGCATCTTCAATCTTCTTTCTTCGCTCCGCTGCCGCAGAGCATCCATCCCGGCCGACTGCTGTACTACGAATGAGGTACCTTTAAATGACGTCATCCAAGATGGCGTCCGCCGAATTCCGATTGGCTGATAGGATTCTATCAGCCAATCGGAATTAAGTTAGAAAAATCTGATTGGCTGATTGAATCAGCCAATCAGATTCAAGTTCAATCCGATTGGCTGATCCGAACAGCCAATCAGATTGAGCTCGCATTCTATTGGCTAATCTCAACATGCTTCATAATTCTAGTACTTTCATTTCCTTATCTTTTCTTTTGTGAAATTATCATAATCACCAGTCTGCAAAAATAAATAAAAAAAAACACATATATCATCTAGTCCATTGTAAAGCACCATTCCCTTTTTAATTTACAATTAATAATATATTTGGTTTGTTCAAACTTCTGAACCAATTATTTTTTTGGCCTTGGGGGGTCTAGTTTCAAGATCTTACATTTCTATTTTTCAAAAAACATTTATGCATTATGTTCTAAACTAAACCATATATCATGTTGTTCAATAAGAAACTGTTGGTTGAAGTGCTTGTTTAAAAGTATTAAATGATGGTGCTGACTTTGATTTCCATTGTTTGAAAATCAAATTTCTACCAATTAAGATACTGATATTAATAAGCTTTTTAAATTCAGAATGTTCCTTATCAAAAAATAGAAAAATGATATGTTCTAGTGTGAAAGAGATCTCAATATCACAAATTATATTAACCCCTTAAAGGGCCATAATACCCAAATGTTTAAACACTTGAAAGTGCTGGAGTATAGCTGTAAAAGGCTGACTAGAAAATATCACCTGAACATCTCTATGTAAAAAAGAAAGATATTTTACCTCAAAAATTCCTCAGTAGCCACATCCCATTGTAAATGACTTCTAAGCAACAAATTTGTATGTCTGTCCCAGGACAGCCGAAGGCATGAGCCTCGTGCACTCTCATCTTATTTCCCTATTCAGTTGAAGGAAGTTTACTATTAAATCTCATGAGAGTTAATTCAAATCTCATGAGATCACAGTAAAAGACTTCATGACCTCAGCACTGTTGATGCTGATTGGCTGCTGTTCATTTCTTCCTTTTTTTTTTTTTTTTACCTGCAGCTGAGCAACAGCTGAGTATATCTTTTTACACAGAACTTACTCTGCTGAGCTGAGGAGATTGTGAGGTAAAATATCTTCCTTTTTTACATAGAGATGCTCAGGTGACATTTTCCTGTCAGCTTTTTACAGTTATACTGCATTAGTTTCAAGTGATTTAGCATATGAGTATTATGTCAGTTTAAGGACCAAGCTTCAGATGCTTGTCTTTCGGTTAAGGACCAAAGCAATTTTTGCATTTTTGCTATGTGTGTGTTCAACTATCTTTCTCATTTATTGCACCAACACATATTATATACCATTTTTAAAGGAAAAAAAGGGCTTTAATTTGATGTGACGTATACATATATAAGTTTTCATTTATTGTAAACAAAATACAAAAAATATAAAGAATAAATAAAAAACACAATTTTTTTTCACAGTTTTGGTGATAATAATGTGTACATACTTAGTGCAGCTTAAGAAAAGTAATTCAAAATAAATTTAAGGACTGGGTAAAGGGGATATTTTAACTTTTATTAATACATTGGATTTTTTTACAGCATTCAAAGTAACAAAGATCCGCCTCTCTCAACTTCACAAACTGAAGAGATGGAGGGAGACGGATCTGATGTCCCAGCAACATTGTGACTGGCTGTCACAGCGATCATGTGGGCTGGGACATCATGATTGGCTGTTGCTAGTCTGCTTCAGACGTTGAGCAGCTAGCAAGAGCATTAACTCCGCGATTGCCAGTACCACGGCTATCTTGGGCTAATTTTAATGCATGACGGAATTATTCCATCATGGGTCCTTATGACACGGACAACCATGACGGAATAATTCCGTCATTAGCCCTTAAGGGGTTAAGCGAATGGTTAATCATTTTATGGAATGTTTTTTAATATTCCCATAGGCATAATATTTGCTTTGTACATTCTGCACTTCATACAACAATTTTTATCAGAATTAATGTCCTATTTAGAAGTCTTATCAGGTGTTATATACATGCCATTAAAGTTAATTTAATATGTTGTTCTCTTACGAATGCTGAGAGATGTTTCCTTCACTCTTTTCATACTCTGTATAAGTATTTGTTCATTAATCTTGTCTAGATGGAAATGTCTCTATTACTTAATAGTTTATAAAAAGAAGATATAGAGAACTTCCCAGACTTAAATGCCTTAATGACTTGGGCTAAGGGAGACCACTCCCAGCTCTTCCCATACAATCATACTAATTCTAAACAATTATTTTGTATTTGTAAATATAAGCAGAAGTGTCCTTGATCTGTTATACATTCTTCTCAGGTCATCAAAATGCATTATCAAGTTGCTCTCATTAGCCTTATCAGTTAAGTGATGGATATATTCAATTCCCATATCCCTCTACTGTTTAAATATTTTACAGGTGGCACCATATTCAAAATCAGGATTACCTCTTGAGGCCTCTGAGATGCCAGATGATTTAGAACTCTTTGATTTAATTTGGGTCCCAGTGCTAGAAAACTCATGCCCCACCTCCCTAATATTGTGGTACAACATAACCTATTAATATGGGAATCCCTGAGAAGTCGACTATTGATTGCTCACCATCCTTTGCCAGTGCATCACATGGCAGGTTTATTTTGGGATCTCAGAAATATCCATTCGAGAGACTGGAGACAGAAGGGATTTTCAACTACTGAGGATTTTTTTGACCAAAACCAAACTCTTAATTTGACCCTGATATCTATCAGATTTGAGCCTGCTCCGCCCTGGCTACCATTTGAATCTCTTCAAGTCCTTAGATTTTTGAAGTCCTGGGGATTCCTCACAAACTCTGTTAGAAGACCTACTCCTTGGGAGATCAGATGGAGAAGTGGGACTAAGTTCCCCAAACCTCTTACAATTCATTATAACTTACTCCTGTCAGACCTTACCCCAGGTGTACTGTGGCAATATAAAGCATAGATTACGGAGATGGGTATTAATTTCTCTGATCACAACTGGGAATGTGCTATCTCACTCACTAAAAAGACCATACACTGTGTTACTATGCTGGAATTATATATAGAAAGTGCTCCTGAAGTGTCATAGAACCCCAGCCCGACTTGCCAAAATGTACCCCGAGGCCTCGCCCTTGTGCTGGGGTGGTTGTGGAGCAACAGGCACAAACCTACATATCTGGTGGGAGTGCCCGAAACTAGCTTCATTATGGGGGGAGATCGGGAGCCTATGCAATTCTTTGAAACTTATTGCTGAGATATCACCCGCCAACGCTTTGTTACATATAATAGCCAATGATACGCCGCAGATGTCGAGGAGACTGCTGATATACATTTTTACGGCAGCAAAGTTGTGCATCGCTCGGGCCTCAAAGTCCATTGAACCTCCGCATCTCATAGAAATCAATGCTGTAATAGACTACATGGCTAGCATGGAAAGATATTTCTTTAATTCGATTGATCAAATGGATACCTACTGGCTAATATTGGATACCTGGCTTCATAAATAATGACAATCCTATCTGCCGTGCTAAACTCTATGAATAGAAGGGAGGAACCCAATTCTCCCCGGGATGTTTTTCTTTTCTTTTCTTTTTTTCTATCCTCTTCTCTTTCCCCCTACTCCTTCTCACATCCTCTTCCCCATGATCCATGAATAGAATTTATATTGTCTGGCTACTAGTCACCCTGAGAATATACTATGTAATTCTGTTCAATACTACTGAGGTACATAATAGGCACGTCTCTATTGGATATATTACCAACCCTTGTTGATAATGTGACATACCATTAGTGTTTGCTTAATGTTTTGATACAGTGAAAAGTATCTATGCAAATATTTTCAATAACTTGACACTTTGTATACTCCTGTATGTGATGAATCTATCTTTTTTGGTTGATATTGTGTATACATTTATATGCGATGATTATTTGTTTATTTCTGCAAAAATCTTTCAATAAAAAATTAAAAAAAAAAAATGAGGATAACCTCTTACAGATAGAAATTGTTATACTGAGAAATGTATTTTTAAACTTTTACATATACAATGCCAGGCTATGATTGGGTCATTAAAGAGTTCTATTCTCTTAATACATTGCAGCAGTTTATTTGCCCTCATAAGTACAATATTTTTTTAAAAAGAAAGGTTGACATAATTGAGATTCAACCTCAAATAAGGAAAAGTGTCCGATTTCAAATAACCAATTCAAAATAATTTTACCCAATGCCCCTGTAACATATGCCTGCCTGTTATCACTGTCTCTCTAAGATTGCCTTCCCGCTTCTGTCAACCATGCTGTTTGGGGAGTAGTCTGCATTTATTCTACTGCTGGAACTTACCTGCCTAATTAAGTATTTATGCACCTGATTCTCTCAGCCTCTTTTTAAGTCATGTCAGCTTTTAAAGTCATGACAGCTTTAAGTCATGCATTAGCTTTGAAGTTTGTTCCAGATATACAGATCCCTGTGTTTGTTCCAGCATGGACTTTCCCAGAGATATTCAAATTACAGCCTTACTTGTCAGCTAAAGCCTGAATTCTACTAAATCGCAAGTATCCATATATTTCATGCATTGTTTCCTGTACACTGCTATTATACTAACTCTGCACTCAATCTAAACTACAAGTTTGTATTTTGCTCTGATTGCTACAACTAAACCTTACTCTGAACCTTACAGCTATTCACTGCTACAAGTTGTCATTGCTCAAATATCCTGCTGCAAATATATATACAGTATTTAGACCTCTGCATTTATGTGTTCAGTTTAACAAACTGATTCACTGTGATTCTCCATTATTTGTCACAAATAAATGTAATGCTTTAACTTGGAACCTGCCTATCCCCAGTGCTGCTCTGCTTATTACTCTGGCAAACAGCTCTAACTAATATTATGTGCTGTGAACCCTGCATCAACTTCTTACATCTATGAATCACAATCTCCTATCTGTTTCCTTTGAAGCCTGAATATCTTGCATTGTTATGTTTTACACTTCATGAATCCTGCAGCAACTACTAGTAACTATAAGTCACAGTATCTATTATGTTTCCTTTGAAGCCTGAATATATTGCATACATATGTTTTACTCTTCATGATCCCTGCAATAACTCCTTGCAACTATGAATCACAGAATATCAACTATCCACGTCCAGGATACTCTTCTTAGGGTCAGGGGTTGCTGTCTCCAATTCCCTACCACTGCTCCGAGGGTCTGTTTCCTGAGCGGTTATACACCTGAACATGACAGCCACCAGGTTATAATTAATATCATTTTGCAATTATTTTACTTTAAGTAGTAAAGGCACATTTTGAAATATATACAGAAGTTTCGGGAGAGCTATCCTTTTTAAGCGATTTATCCTTCCTGATAAAGAGAGTAGGAGGGATTACATTCTTTTAATATTTTCACAAAACAGATACACTCCCAGAATTAAGTTTAAACTGTACCATTCCTCTGGATTATTAAAAATCTTAAAGGGCCATGAAACCCAAACTTTTTTTCATTTATGATTCAGAAAGTTAATGCAATTTTAAACAACTTTCCAATTTTCTTCTATTATCTCATTTTGTCATGTACAAATCATGTACTGTTCCTTTAATTCTATTTCTTTGCACACTGACCTCTTTTTAGTTTCTTCCACAATAAAAGTCTGACACACCTTCCCACAGGTGCTCAGTAATTTGTGTGTGTAGGCTGACAAACATTGTGACTCGCTCTCCTAGTTTACTTTGCTCAGAAGAGAGTTTATCTCTAACACCATTCATTTGGAATACAATAAATATTCCTCCTAAAACAACTCCTTGTGGATTTACAACACAATCTGTTTTTTTGATAAACTGACAGTTTTCTCTTTGAGGATATCTACTTGCTTATGTTTAAGCTCATTCAGTTTATATTGGATGTGCTGCCTTTCACATACTCGCAGCACAACTATTTGCTTACCTTGCATTTACAACCCAAAAGTCATCTCCTTATAATCAAATTCTGATACTAGATATAGTTACTAACATATTGCAGTGATACCGTACCATTGAAAAAACGGAACAATCCGGAAAGCCCACTCATCTGACTAAACTTACCCACAGCGTCTCATGCACTGCAAACCTTTCAACTATTTAACATCAACCTTTTGGATATTGAACAAACCTTGTACTCGTTTCGGTTTGCAGACTGAATGTTGCAAATGGTTTCACTGATTTAAGCCACTCCCTCCGGACATAAACCCAGCATTGACAGAACTCAGTTTTCAGTCATCACAAAGGTAACTCTTGTAGTTATTTATAAATAACATTGTATTAATTTGTTGCTAGAATATCATCTGAACTTTGTATCTCAAAATAATTTCACTACATAAACTAAGAAAGGTCTGCAGTTGAGATTCAGTCCGGATAATCTGAGACATATTAAGTTACCAGCATTACATATTACTGAGCCATTATATAAATGGATCCAGCAGACCTCCCTACTTTTGTTGTCAACCTCTCACAGAGAGAAGACCAACTAACTCGAGGCTTAAGATAACTAAAAGAACATAATGATAACTTATTAGGTATAATAAAAGATCTATCATCATCAAAAACTGCCGTTTCTGAACCGACTCCAGAACCACAAGTCAGTTTGCCTGAAAGATTTTCTGGTGACAGAGATCAATACAGACAATTTAAAAATGCATGCAATTTACTTTTTTCTCTCAAACCAAGAACATATTGTACTGAAAGGACAAAAGTATTGACAGTTATATCTTATCTCAGGGGCGAACCTAGGATCTGGGCTTATTCTTTCCTAGAGAATGATGATCCTATTGTAACTTCATTGGAGCATTTTTTCACAGAGATGGGTTTCCTATATGAGGACTGTAAAAAACAGATACCGACTTCCATTGATACCAGAACTAATCGAATGTCTTCATCAAGCAAATTATCTTCTCTAAACTTGATATTAGGGGAGCGTACAATCTAATACATATCAGAGAGCGAGATGAATGGCTGACCGCTTTCAGGTCCCGTTATTATTTATTCGAATATTTGGTTATGCCATTCGGCCTATGTGACGCCCCTGACACTTTTCAACGTTTTAAAAAAGACGTTTTCCAGGATCTTCTTGAAGTCTGCTTAGTCATATACCTTGATGACATCCTTATCTTTTCAACTACACTTTAGGAACATAAGAAACATCTCAGATGGATCCTATCCAGACTCAGAACCCATCAATTATTTGCCAAACCTGAAAAATGTCTTTTTCATGTTTCAGAATTATCTTTTCTTGGTTATTATATATCTCCCAATGGAATAAAAATGGATGATAATAAAGTTAAAGCCATCAGAGATTGATCCACTCCTACATCAAAGAAAGACGTAAAGTGCTTTCTAGGCTTTGCAAATTATTATCGGACATTCATTAAGAATTTCTCCTATATTTGCAAACCTCTTAACAAATTGACCAGCAAATTCACTACCTTTGATTGGAACTCAAGTGCTCAAAAGGTATTTGATGATTTGAAACTGTTCACACAAGCACCCATTTTACATTTCCCAGATCCAGCCTTACAGTTTATCCTCAAGGTAGATGCTTCCGAATACGCAATTGGTTCTGTCCTGTCCCAGCATAAAACTCCTAAGGACCCAATACATCCAGTCGCTTTTTATTCTAGACTGATGTCCCCTGCGGAATTAAACTACCCGATTTGGGAAAAGGAGCTCCTAGCTATAAACACATCCTTAGAGCATTGGTGTCACCTTCTCGAGGGAATAGAACTCCCAATCTTGATTCTAACAGATCATAAGCGCAACTATTTGCTTACCTTGCATTTACAACCCCTTTTAAGTGGAAAAGTCATCTCCTTATAATCAAATTCAGATACTAGATATAGTTACTAACATATTGTGGTGATACCGTACCATTGAAAAAAAAACGGAACAATCCAGAACGCCCACTCATCTGATGTCATAGTTTTCTCAGAGACTATACTTACCCACAGCGTCTCTTGCACCGCAAACCTTTCAACTACTTAACAGCAACCTTTTGGATATGGAACAAATCTTGTACTTGTTTCGGTTTGCAGACTGAATGTTGCAAGTGGTTTCACGGACTTGACAGCATTCACAGAACTCCGTTTTCAGTCATCACAAAGGTAACTCTTGTAGTTATTTATACATAAATAATATTGTATCAATTTGTTGCTAGAATATCATCTGAACTTTGTATCTCAAAATAATTTCACTA
The DNA here is from genome assembly GCF_027579735.1 of Bombina bombina. Classification (NCBI taxonomy): domain Eukaryota; kingdom Metazoa; phylum Chordata; class Amphibia; order Anura; family Bombinatoridae; genus Bombina; species Bombina bombina. The sequence continues at coordinate 1,301,353,374 of NC_069500.1, forward strand.
TATAAACTAAGAAAGGTCTGCAGTTGAGATTCAGTCCGGATAATCTGAGACATATTAAGTTACCAGCATTACACATTTGCTTAATTCTCTTAATATCCTTTGTTGAAAATCATATTTAAATAGGCTCAATAGCTGCACAGTATATATATATATATAATTTTTGGACCATTAGTCACACAGGGCAAATCTTATATTAGGGACACAATACAATTTATTGAGAAAATAGGTGATATCAAACAAATAGATGACAACGTCTTGGCCACTTGGGATGTGACCTCCCTCTACACGGTCATCCCCCATGATGTGGGGATTGACTGTAGAGGAGAAGCTTTAGCCAAAAGTAAGTTGTACAATGGGATACAACAAGAGTGGCTCACTGAATTGTTAACCCTGGTGTTAACCAATAATTTCTTCTTATTTGAAAATTAATTCTACATGCAAAAAACAGGCACAGTGATGGGGTCCAATGTGGCCCCATCCTATGCCTGTTTGGTGATGGACACCATTGAAGAAAGACATGTATACACGAATCCACTATTCTCCAAATATTGTCAGGGGTGGTTTTGCTACATTAATTATTTATTCATCGTGTGGCGGGGCCCCCCTGAAACACTAACTGGGTTCAGACTTAGCATTGAGAGTGCTGTCTCATTTTTTAAATTCAGTAGCAAAATGGATATGCAGAAAGTGGAATTCCTGGATACCATGGTCTATAAAAAGGATAGCGGACTAGCTACAGACATTTTTGTGAAGCCAACTGATAGGAACACACTTTTACATAGGAACAGCTTCCATCCCCCACAAGTTTTTCAAAGTGTGCCCACATCACAACTACTGAGAATAGAGAGAATAGTATGAAGAAACAGAAATGTTCCAGCTGGTGCAAAAAAGACTTTTTATTGTGCAAACAGGGATACGATAAAGCAACGTTTCAGGCCCACAACTGGCCCTTTCTCAAGCTTGAGAAAGGGCCAGTTGTGGGCCTGAAACGTTGCTTTATCGTATCCCTGTATGCCCAATAAAAAGTCTTTTTTGCACCAGCTGGAACATTTCTGTTTCTTCATACTGATGCTGGGTTTGGTGAACCTGTTCCTGGCTGTGCAGTGAGTGCTGTGTTTCATGTTACATTGTTGCAATAGAGAGAATAGTGTCAGACTCTCTCATTAGACAAGACAGGTCCGAGAACATTCAGAGCAAATTTGTTAGCAGGGGCTATGATGCTCTTGAACTGGATCTAATTGAGAACTCTCTAAAAAATCGCCCAATCAGACAAAATATACCTAAAAATAAAAACACATCTAAGCAGACTAGATTGAATTTTGTTAGCTCATATAATACCTTGAGCAGGAAAGTTTATAACATCATTAAAAAACACTGGTACCTCCTGCAGGAGACTTGCCCAGAGATCAAAGAATTTAAGGAAGTTCCAGAGCCTCCTATCGAAGGGGCAATACAATAGGCAGAAAATTGGTTCATGCCATATCAGATAAGCCTAAAAGTGGTACCCAACAACAATTATTTGGGACCCCTAAGGAGGGCACATTCCCATGCCTAGGGTGTGCCCAATGTAACAATATCATCAAGGGCGGAGTGATCTCCCACCCACACACGGGGAGAAAGTACCAGATTAAAGGGTATTACACGTGTGACTCGACTTATGTTATTTATGCGCTTAAGTGCCCATGTGGGCTACTATATGTTGGCGAGACAACACAAAAGATAAGAGATCGCATCTGTCAACATAAGTCGACCATTCATAATGATAAGATATTACATCTCCCAGTCCCAGCACATTTTGCTGAGATGGGTCACCAGGCCAATCAGCTAAGGTATATGATAATTGACAGTGCCCCCAAGAGACTTAGAGGGGGTGACAGACATAGGGACCTCCTTAACCGAGAAGCAAAATGGATCTGGCTTCTAAACACTCTGCACCCCAAGGGGTTAAACAGGGAATTTGATCTTCTTCCTTTTATCTAGAATTTTTTTCTACATAAAGTATAATACCCATACGATTTAGCAATGTATGTATAATATACTTATTCATCATTGTTTTTGCATTATGTTTTCTAACTGCTATGTTGTATGGTTAGCAACTTGCCGCATTTGTTTTTAATAGGTTTCCAATTCTTTCAATGGGGTGTAAGGGGTTATATTTTGTGTTTTTAGTATGTGTTGCTTTTTTCACAGGATATGTGATGATGTCCGTACCTGTTAAACACTCCCATGTTTTGTAATTGGTCACCCGTTTTATTTTTGGCCCTATAAGAGGCATATGTATTTCAGTTACAAACTAGCTCGAGAAAGGGGCAGGAGCCCCGAAACGTTGCTCCAAAATAAAGGTTTAGCCTTTTAAACCGTGTGTCACCTTTATTCTTTTGACCTATATATATATATATACATACACACATATATATATATATATATATATATATATATATATATATATATATATATATATACAGTATCTCACAAAAGTGAGTACATCCATCACATTTTCGTAAATATTTTTATTATATCTTTTCATGTGACAACACTGAAGAAATGACACTTAATTACAATGTAGCGTACAGCCTGTATAACAGTGTAAATTTGCTGCCCCCTCAAAATAACTCAACACACAGCCAATAATGTCTAAACCGTTGGCAACAAAAGTGAGTACACCCCTAAGTGGAAATGTCCAAATTGGGCCCAATTAGCCATTTTCCCTCCCCGGTGTCATGTGACTTGTTAGTGTTACAAGGTTATAGGTGTGAATGGCAAGCAGGAAGAAGTTGAGTGCACATGCTCAGCGTCATATCCAGAGATTGTCTTTGGGATATAGATGTACGAGTATCTCTGTTTGGAATAATGTGCTTTAAAACATCAGGTATGGTGGCACTGAGGATGGAAGTAGGCACAGTATATGCTGGGAGCCTGACACACAGGCTGGCACTAGTGACAGGCTGGCCTGGCAACTAAAATTAAATAACACTAGCAGACTGATGTAAAAGTTTTTTTTTAAAAAAATTTACATTAATGTTACACCAGATATGAGTGGTGGCACTGAGGATGGAAGTAGGCACAGTATATGCTGGGAGCCTGACACACAGGCTGGCACTAGTAGCAGGCTGGCCTGGCAACTAAAATTAAATAACACTAGCAGACTGATGTAAACGTTTTTTTAAAAAAAAAGTTACACTAATGTTACAACAGATATGAGTGGTGGCACTGAGGATGGAAGTAGGCACAGTATATGCTGGGAGCCTGACACACAGGCTGGCACTATTGGCAGGCTGGCCTGGCAACTAAAATTAAATAACACTAGCAGACTGATGTAAAAGTTGTTTTTTTTTTTTAATTTCCACTAATGTTACACCAGATATGAGTGGTGGCACTGAGGCTGGCAGTGACAGGCTGGCCTGGCAACTGAAATTAGATTACACTAGCAGACTGATGTAAAAGTATTTTTAAAAAATATTTACACTAATGTTACACCAGATATGAGTGGTGGAAAACAGAGCAATTAGGCACAGTATATGCTGTGGGCCTGACACACAGGCCTGATGGAAAATGAAATTAGATTACACTAGCAGACTGATGTAAAAGTATTTGTAAAAAATATTTACACTAATGTTACACCAGATATGAGTGGTGGAAAACAGAGCAATTAGGCACAGTATATGCTGTGGGCCTGACACACAGGCCTGATGGAAAATGAAATTAGATTACACTAGCAAACTGATGTAAAAGTTTTTTTTTTTAAATTTACACTTATGTTACACCAGATATGAGTGGTGGCACAGAGCAATTAATCACAGTATATGCTGTGGGCCTGACACACAGGCCTGATGGAAAATGAAATTAGATTACACTAGCAAACTGATGTAAATTTTTTTTTTTTTTTTAATTTCCACTAATGTTACACCAGATATGAGTGGTGACACTGAGGCTGGCAGTGGCAGGCTGGCCTGGCAACTGAAATTAGATTACACTAGCAGACTGATGTAAAAGTATTTTAAAAAAATATTTACACTAATGTTACACCAGATATGAGTGGTGGAAAACAGAGCAATTAGGCACAGTATATGCTGTGGGCCTGACACACAGGCCTGATGGAAAATGAAATTAGATTACACTAGCAGACTGATGTAAAAGTATTTTAAAAAAATATTTACACTAATGTTACACCAGATATGAGTGGTGGAAAACATAGCAATTAGGCACAGTATATGCTGTGGGCCTGACACACAGGCCTGATGGAAAATGAAATTAGATTACACTAGCAAACTGATGTAAAAGTTTTTTTTTTTAAATTTACACTAATGTTACACCAGATATGAGTGGTGGCACAGAGCAATTAATCACAGTATATGCTGTGGGCCTGACACACAGGCCTGATGAAAAATGAAATTAGATTACACTAGCAAACTGGTGTAAAAGTTTTTTTTTTTTTAAATTTACACTAATGTTACACCAGATATGAGTGGTGGCACAGAGCAAAAAAAAAAAAGAATAATAGGTAAAAACAGATATTAATACTGTATGGAATACCACCCTAATAAAAATGTAAAAAATGTAAAAATTAATAAAAATAAAAAACAAAATTGAATGAGGTGAGGTTACTGGCTAAAAATTGCCAAATAAGGGAAGCGCCAAATGTTCCTCTTTTGTTGCTATGGGATCCGGTCTGTGCCGATATCAAAGTAAAATGTTGCTAGTTTTAAAGTGACAATGCAGTTATTACTCCATATATTTGTATCAAATCTTCAGGTATTATTAACACATATTGGAGTTGTGAAATCCCATAATCATATATGTGTGCTGAAAACCGCCTTAATATATACAGAATAGGCAGCAGGTAAATCTCTGTGTTTAAAGAGATAGGTTTATATCACTCCAAATTGATTAATACTAATTCCGTGAAATATACACGCCAGTCGTCACTGGTTCTTGTATTATGCACACTTCTCACCTTAAGATCAGGCTGTGTATCAATTACTCATACTTAGCAGACAACTTTGGATCATTACCGGAACTTTTCCTCACCAGGCGCGGTGACACTCTGAACAGGCTGTGTATCAATTGCTCACACTTGACAGGCAACTTTGAATCGTTACCGGAACCTTTTCCTCGCCAGGCGCGTTGTCACTCTGGTCGGCGTCTCGCTGAGATTCACACCTGCATCGGCTGTAAGCAACAGGATTCCGGCAAGAAGGAAATTGAGCTGAACTGATGAAATGAAACAACCCCCGCTCTTAGCGTATATCACGCGCGGGTAAACGACTAGGTACCTAGTTAAAAGTTCTTGACAGGATCAACAACTTTCTTTCTTTTGACGTGTTTCACCCGTATGATTGGGCTTTCTCAAGAAGCTCAATTTCCTTCTTGCCGGAATCCTGTTGCTTACAGCCGACGCAGGTGTGAATCTCAGCGAGACGCCGACCAGAGTGACAACACGCCTGGCGAGGAAAAGGTTCCGGTAACGATTCAAAGTTGCCTGTCAAGTGTGAGCAATTGATACACAGCCTGTTCAGAGTGTCACCGCGCCTGGCGAGGAACAGTTCCGGTAACAATCCAACGTTGTCTGCTAAGTGTGAGTAATTGATACACAGCCTGATCTTAAGGTGAGAAGTGTGCATAATACAAGAACCAGTGACGACTGGCGTGTATATTTCACGGAATTAGTATTAATCAATTTGGAGTGATATAAACCTATCTCTTTAAACACAGAGATTTACCTGCTGCCTATTCTGTATATATTAAGGCGGTTTTCAGCACACATATAAGATTATGGGATTTCACAACTCCAATATGTGTTAATAATACCTGAAGATTTGATACAAATATATGGAGTAATAACTGCATTGTCACTTTTAAACTAGCAACATTTTACTTTGATATCGGCACAGACCGGATCCCATAGCAACAAAAGAGGAACATTTGGCGCTTCCCTTATTTGGCAATTTTTAGCCAGTAACCTCACCTCATTCAATTTTGTTTTTTATTTTTATTAATTTTTACTTTTTTTACATTTTTTACATTTTTATTAGGGTGGTATTCCATACAGTATTAATATCTGTTTTTACCTATTATTAATTTTTTTCTTGTAACATAAATCAATGTATATTTTGTAGGGAGACGTCCCTTGTATTGTATAATCAATCTTTTTGAAGTAAATTTTATATATCACTTGTTGTGGTGTATTTCTCATCATTCACGCTGTTATTTTATTTTGATTAGGTGTGTTGGTTTTTCTTAGCTTATAGCGCCCTCTCATTTGTGGCTTCTGTTTAGTCTCATTTTTGCCATCTAGGGGAGGTGGCAGGAGAGTGGCTTAGTCAAACCTTCAGATTGTAGCGCTGTATTATTTCTTTTATTTCTGGAAAATGAAATTAGATTACACTAGCAAACTGATGTAAAAGTTTTTTTTTTTTAAATTTACACTAATGTTACACCAGATATGAGTGGTGGCACAGAGCAATTAATCACAGTATATGCTGTGGGCCTGAAACACAGGCCTCATGGAAAATGAAATTAGATTACACTAGCAAATTAATGTAAAAGTTGTTTTTCTTTAAATTTACACTAATGTTACACCAGATATGAGTGGTGGAAAACAGAGCAATTAATCACAGTATATGCTGTGGGCCTGAGACACAGGCCTGATGGAAAATGAAATTAGATTACACAGGCAAATGCAATTAGATTACAAAAAAAAAAACAACAACTGAAGTTATAGCCCTAAAAAGGGCTTTTTGGGCTGAAGTTCTAGCCCTAAAAAGGGCTTTTTGGGGTGCTGTCCTTACAGCAGAGATCAGATGAGTCCTTCAGGACTGTAGTGGACACTGAATACACTAGCCTAGCTATCAATTTCCCTATAAAATCACCAGCAGCAGCACTATCCCTCCTCTCACTAAGAATGCAGGATCATAATGAATCTAAAATGGCTGCTGCCCAGGAGCTGGGAGGGTCTGGGAGGGATTGTCTGCTGCTGATTGGCTGAAATGTGTCTGCAGACAGTGAGATACAGAGTCAAAGTTTCCTCAATGATGACGAATAGGGGGCGGATCGAACATCGCATATGTTCGCCCACCGCAGCGAACGCGAACAAGCTAAGATCGCCGGGAACTGTTCTACGGCGAACTGTTCGCAACATCACTATTTATAATATAAATTTTCATAAAATTTACAAAAAACTCTAAACATCTTCCAATGTATACCACTCATCTTTATTCTTTTTAATTTTACTTATAAAAAAATATTTCTTGAATTTCTATTTTTTTGAGCAAGGAATTTACCCAATTTATTCCCAAACCTGTAGAACTTAGAACATATTTCAATATCATCTTTAATTTCTTCAGCTCTGAGAAAATCATCTCTTTGTTGTTTAACCCTAATTTATAGTTTCCAATTTTCTTCATTAAGATTCATAATATATTTAGTGTAAACATTAATTAGATGATTATTATTTGACCTTTTTGTACGTTTATTTTCTTGTTATATTTAATTATACATGATGTAATCTCACCTCTTAAAACTGCCTTAGCACAATTAGAAAATATCTCAGGTTTATTAAAGTAGTCTTTATTAAATCTAGAATATTCCTTCTATCAACAAAATTGAAACATTTTGAATTGTTAAGTAAAAACCTCAGGAAAGAGAATTAAGTTTTTGCCTTAGTTAAGAGATTAATAGAGATTGATATAGGGGCATCGTCTGACAGGGTTATAACATCTATTTTAGAATGTTGAATTGAATCAACCAAATTCTCTAAAACCAAGAAATACTCTATTCTTGAAAGTGACTTAAAAGTTTTAGATAAGCATGTATATTTTCTTATGTCCGGATGCAAAATTCACCAGATATATTTTACCCTTATATTTCTTAATTCTTAATTTGGTTTTATTCAAGGGTAGTATTTTAGCTTTTACATTTAAACGATTTTAATTGAGGTTGTAACATACAAATGCTGTCCACACACGATAATTGCACAGGAGCAGGAAAAGTAATACAAACAAGTCCAAGGGAGACTGTTACATAGAACAAAGGCTATGACTCCACAAACCATTTCAATTCTCTCAAAGAGGAGTATACATAAGTAATAACAACAAGTGGGTAGCTAGGAAGAGTTAGGAGCCACAACCATGAGGCATAGAACTATGTCTCTGATTCCAATTTCCTGTATTAAGGTAGCTACAATTTGGAATGAACAAGTAGAAATGAGAGCGCAAGTTATGCCGTAATATGATGTAGAAGAAAGGATTGGACTGAGTAAGATGGAACCTCATTTTAATTTATATTATGTAATTAATGTTCTCCACATTGACAAGGGGGTGTACTCTTAAATCCTATGATGCAGACAGGTGGGGAGTTGGCGTGTGGCCTGGTCACTCTTGTGCCAGAGTAGATAAGGGGGGGAGGGAGTTCAGTGGGCGAAAGCCGATTGATATAGGGGGGGGAAGGGGGCGGAGCATTTTACAATAAGAACGCAGAGTCGTGTGGGGAATGAGAGAAGGGAATGTAATATGACTAAAGGGATGATTGATTCTAGGAATAAGGGATGATTGTTTCCTAAAGCTAGGGTATCTAAGACATGTCAGACAGACAGGAGATTAGGTGTACAGAAGACTTCCCCTAGGCGCTATAGAAGGGTCTAACCTGATAATTGTAGTATACATAGTAGTAATTTAGTTATTGACCACAGTCTGAATAAGGTATAACATATGTGTAGCATCTATAGCATTCAATGCGAACCCATATGTAATAAGGGTTGCTAACAAGATGAGTAGCCCATAATCTGGGTGATACAGTAAAATAGTGATATATATAGTGCAAAATATAATAGAAGCCAACTTTTTAACCTTAAACATACCATTGTAACCACAAAGTGAGAGCTTGTTTACAATATTTGTAACAGCCTAGACATATGCTAAGAATTATACTAACCGAAATTAAAGATGTGGTCTAAATTGTAATAATAGCTCCGAAGGGACTCAAAGGCCTGCTACTACATTCGGGACAGTAGAATATCATATGAACCGCATTAATACCTGGAGAAACATGTTTGTAATGGTACAGTAGTTATATAGTGGAGGCTAGAAGTACTCTGCTCAGAATAATGCATAACAAACAGGCAGATATATTCTAATACAGTAGAGTAGCCTCAAGGTAGATCCAGGGCAGACTGCAGCAGAGTGAGTTAAAATTACCTGAGTGAGGACCAAGTATAATACTATGTCCATGTTAAAAGTTATTTAGTTAAACTATAGGCTTAGTACATTGTAGGGATAGTCACCTAGTTGATACACAGTACGACATAGTGGAGCTTATATATAGAGAGAAGTAAACAAATATGCATAGTAGTAAGCAGTATAACAAGTGGTATTGACAGTGCGATATATGAACATCTTACAATCAGACTTGAATAATCACTGTCCTCGAGGAATATCGTCTATATGGATTTTAGATAAAATCTATTAGGTATCTTTGTATACTGATCTGCTATCTCAACAGGCTGAGGAGATAGGGATGTTTCCCTGAGTGGGTAAGTGTAATGGGTGATGACAACAGATCAACATAGATGTAAAGTGTAAAGAAAAGCCAAGAGCAGAGAGAGGGTAAGGTATGTACACGTGTGTGAGCTCTAGGCTTACCTGGGTGATTATCTTCTGGTGAGGGAGCCTTCATTATAGGGACCAGTAGCTACGGAGCAATTTAAGAGTAAGGTATGTACCCGTATGTATGCTCAGCTAGGTCTCCATTCAAAAGTCTTGCCCTGGGGAGTGGGAAGTCTTAGTACTGCAAGTCCCTTGGAGATACTGGTCTGTAATCAATGTTAATCTTCGTCTTGGTGGGAGGTCGCAGCATTTGGTGGATGCCAATCCGGGGCTGCAGTGTTGAGCCCTTTGGAGTTTTCTTGACGCCTATGAGTAGGGTCTGGAGGGACAGAAAGTCCTAGGATGTGCAGTAGTTTCAGTCCTTATTCCAGGGATGAGATAACATATGAATGGTCTTCATGCTGTAGGAAAATCTTCACCGGAAACCCCCATCTGTATTTTATCTTATGATGTCTCAATACCTGTGTAAATTGCTGAAATGTTCTCCTTTTGGCCAAGGTATGCGGGGACAGGTCTGGGAAGATTTGCAATTTGTGGTAAGGTTCTTTAAATGGTTTGTTGTTGAAGGATGTTCTCAAAATTCTCTCTTTCATTGTGTAATAAGGAAGACGGAGATTGACAATTCTCAGAAGTCAGAAGAGGAATTGCGTGGCCGTAGTGCTCTATGGGCTCTATCAATTAGGAGGTCTTGCTCCGTAGCTGTGCCAAGGAGATCTTTAAAAAGGCCAGTCAAATAGTTATGGAGTTCAGCAGAAGTCACTTCTCTAGAGATGCCTCTAATGCGGAGATTATTTCAGCGGGATCTATCTTCTAGATCCACCAATTTGGTCTCTAAGTCAGAGATTTGTTCTGCGAGATTCTGGGAATATAAGAGCAGGTTGGAATGATCAATCACCATGTTTCCTCTCTAATGTCTCAGTTTGTTCCCCCAGCGAGGAAATGTTACACTTGAGTTCGCTGACAGATTGACAGAGATCCATCTTATCAGATAGTATTTTAATGGAGTCTAGGAAAGTGGATTGTGAGAGTGCAGCCCTGTCTTTACGTGGGTTCTCTGCTTTTAAATTTCTGGTGATGAAGGTAGTGGAGTCTCTAGAATCCTTTTTCCGAGAGGTCTGGATCAGAGACATTCTTAGTAGTGAAGTGGTATGTCAGAGTCCTCTTGGGGTTCTCTTGATGTTTTGGTTTTCTCTTTCCAGAGTGTGCCATGTTTAGGAGAATTTCTCTCGAAAACTCTAGGACCTATCAGAGTAATCTACTTCCTTGTTGGAATTGAAAACTGGGGGGGGGGGGGGTCAGGCCTGCACCTTTACTATTAGGGCCTCAGCCTTCCATCACCATTTCTGCCTTTTATGAAAGAGTAGCTGGGCAGGACAGGTCACTGATGTGGTTAAGTGTCCAGGGCCAAGGTTATAGCTCCCGGAGTGGGCTATGGGGTCAAACACGTAAGTGTGCAATTTCTCTGGGACGTGAAGTGCTTAAGGGTGACCCCTCTCCTGGCGATATGCCACCTCTGGGCGAGCTCGGGAAAAGGAGCGTGCGTATGACCCGCAAAGACTGCTGGAAAGGGAGGAGAGTGACCTCTGTGCAGCATGTATGAGACGCTGTACTGTATGAGCTTAGGTCCCCATTGGTGTAACTAAAGGAGAGTATAGTGGAGCCTAAACTGTTCCCTGGGGTAATGGTCAGAGGGAGGTGATAGTGTCTTTAAATGCCCTGATGGCCCTCCTATTCAGTTAGATACGTCTGTAGTTATGCCTGACAGTTATGCTACTTCTATGTATTCCTATTAGGAGAGGCTGGAAAAAGGTGGGTTCAGTAAGTGGAGCGAGCTGTAGAGGAGCCAGGCCTAGGTTGCCTATTTTACCGATTGCTCCTGTGTGTTTTCCCTGCAGCTTTTGTGTAGTGAGATGCTACTATAATGCACCGGTTAGGTTGTAATACTGTGAAGGGTGACTTGACAACTCTTACCCTTATCTTTATGTGAGGCGTTTGGGCCTCCGTGGGCAGAGGGATCTCTGGAATTCCGGTGTGGCATAGTGCTCAATATGGCGTCTGTTCGCACCAAAAGTGGGCTGTCCGCTCTGGCAACCTGAGGCTCCGGGTATTCAATGAGCTCTCTCAGTGCAGTAGATTCCTGGCCTCCCTCTAAGCAGCGGACCATTGATCCGGGAGTGGGTAAGTGGTAGGAGGCTCCTTACGTGAGCGCAATGGCTGTGTGGGGCTTCGCACAGCTCCATGGTCAGTGGCAGCTGGTAGAGCTGGAAGGACCAGCATGAGGTGTGTGGAGGCCTTAATCCTGCTTAGAAGGATCAGCGGGTGGTGTCGGGTGAACTCCTAAGCGAGGAGGTAGGTGGCGATGGGTTCCTGTTCGCCAGGGGTGAGAGATCGTACTGCCAGCGCAGCCTGTTGTATAGGAGCGTGGTGATATGGTGTATCCGCTGTTAAATGTGCTCCCAGGGGATGTAGGGTTTCTTCCTTAGGCAGTACTCCCTAAGTAGGGTAATAGGGAGATTCAGAGATTTAAACTAGGGATATTTGTCTCGAGAAAAAGGAGTTTAAAGCAGTTTAGGAGAGTTGTGAAGGGAGAGCTCCTGCTTTTCTGCGACCGCTCAGTATGGCTGTTGGCTCCGCCGCCAGTATTTTAGCTTTTAATTTATTTTTGCCTAAGATATTATTAGAAGTTAAATTAAAATCCCCACCCAATAATAAAGTTGTAGCTAAATATATTAAGCTATCTCTCAACTTCCGCCAGAATATAGCATCTTCCTGATTGGGTCCATATATATTACATAATATATATTGTTTGTTTACCATTTATTTTAATTTCTGTTATAATATATTTATCTTCTTCATCTATAATTGAGTTCTTAATAGTATATTGGAGGGACTTATAAAAAAACAGTTGTAACTCCTTTCTTCCTTTTAACTTTAGGGAGTCCATTTATTAATGTGCAGATGGACATGATCCGATATAGCGGATCATGTCTGCCGCACATCGATAAATGCCAACAGCATACGCTGTCGGCATTTATCATTGCACCAGCAGTTCTTGTGAACTGCTGGTGCAATACCACCCCGTGCAGATTCGCAGTCAATCGGCTGCTAGCAGGGAGTGTCAATCAGCCCGATCTTAGGACCGCTGCTTCTTAACTTCCGCTTCAGCTGGAACTGAAGCAGAGTGGGTCTGAGGCAGCATCCGCTGCTTCATAAATAGACCCCTAGGAGTAAACATCACTTCTTGTACCCACCCACTCTTAAGTTTTGCTGCCTCTTTGCCTTAATTTAAAATAGATTTTCTTTTAATGGGAGACGTTATACATTTATTTATTTTTATAAAATATACAACACAAAGATACTAATAATAACAACTAGGAAGAAGAGAAAAAACCCCACTGATAAACCATAATAAAAAAGATTTTCTCATCACTTACGTACTGTACAGTGACTAAAAATCAAATAAAAAAATCCACATCAGGTACAGAAGTGTCATATAACTGTTTGCATTCAAATACACCTTAAAGGGACAGTCAACACCTGAATGTTTGTTGTTTTAAAACATAGATAATCCCTTATTACCAATTCCCCAGTTTTGCATAACCAACACAGTTATAATTATACACGTTTTACCTCTGTAATAACCTTGTATCTAAGCCTTAGCAGACTGCCCCCTCATTTCAGTTCTGTTGACAGACTTGCATTTTATCCAATCAGAGCTGTCTCCATGGTAAATTCACGTGCATGAGCTCAATGTTATCTATATGAAACACGTGAACTAATGCCCTCCAGTGGTGAAATACTATAAAAATGCATTTAGATTAGATGCGGCCTTCAAGGTCTAAGAAATTAGCATATGAACCTCCTAGGTTTAGCTTTCAACTAAGAATACCAAGAGAACAAAGCAAAATTGGTGATAAAAGTAAATTGGAAAGTTGTTTAAAATTACATGCCCTATTTGAAACATGGAAGTTTTTTTTGGACTTGACTGTCCCTTTAACTTCTTCTTCTGCAGAGAATATTTTTGTTTGTACAGATATTTTTGCAGGGTAAATCAGTTTAGCTTTCCATCCTTCTTGTATAAGCTTAGTGCATAGTGGTGCTATTAGACGTTGTCTAATGAAAGTGTCAGCAGAGAAATCATTAAACAAAATTATTTTTTTTACTCCTAAAAATTATATTCTTATTAAATGCTCTATAAGCATTCATTATTTTCAGTTTGTCCTGAAACTTTAAGAGTTTCAAAATAATAGGTCTATTAATATATAGTCATTCTGATTATTTTTTTCACTGATCCAACTCTATCTATCCTCTCAATATCAACACTAAAGTCACATTTTTTATGTTTAAATCATCTTTATTGGAACATAATAATGAAAATACAGTACAACAAGTCATTCTTTATAAATAGAAATGCAAAAATATACAGTCTGTTAGACAATGTTATTAATAACATATTACGGATAGTTACAATGAACAGCATACCTGAATCCTTCTTATAAGTCCCAACGATAACCATCTGTAAGTCATATTTAAAAAAAAAAAAAAGGATACAAAATATATGCATAAAAAGAAAATATTTGACTCTGGTGTATATCTCCCATAATAAAGCAGGAAAAGTTTCAAGAATATAGAGATATATCTGGAAGAGTTACTGTTTTTGTTAAAAAAAAAAATGAGCATTAAGGGTAGGGACAGTCAACACCTGAATTTTTGTTGTTTTAAAGATAGATAATCCCTTAATTACCAATTCCCCAGTTTTGCATAACCAACACAGTTATAATTATACATGTTTTACCTCTATAATTACCTTGTATCTAAGCCTCAGCAGACTGCCCCCTTATTTCAGTTCTTTTGACAGAATTGCATTTTAGCGTTTTAGAGGCGGCCTTCAAGGTCTAAGAAATTAGCATATGAACCTCCTAGGTTTATCTTTCAACTAAGAATACCAAGAGAACAAAGCAAAATTGGTGATAAAAGTAAATTGGAAAGTTGTTTAAAATTGCATGCCCTATTTGAAACATGAAAGTTTTTTTTTGGAATTGACTGTCCCTTTAAGTATAAAGATTGACATGGAGAGCATTCTGGGAACCCACCCCTTTTCCTAAGACTTTAATTGCTACAAATCTCTTCTCATTGGACTACAGATCTATCTAGAGTAACTAGAACCATTTCTAAAGTTCCATCGATACCACACTTCATCATTGGTTTCTTTTGTACATAGTGACCAGGATGCTGACTTGTACATTGTATATATGTGCTGGATTTTGTTTTTAATTTCAATCCACGGAGGAGCGCCAACTTTCCAATATTTTGCTATACAAGATCTCGTGCATCACATTTTAATAAAAGTATTAATAGGTCTATTAAACCTCTGGATATGTTCATGAAGTAATGCTTGTGTGAGCTGAAGGTGTTCATATAATAGGTAACTAAGCATGGAGGAGAGTAGTCTCCAAATTGTTTGTATTAATCCGCATTCCCACCTCATATTTCTGTATGTACTTATATCGTTGCAACCCCTATAGCACTATCTGGATCTGTTTTGAGTCATGTGTGAGGTTCTTGAAGGAGTCAAATATCCTCTAAACATTGTTTTCAAGAAATTTTCTTTTAGAGCAGCTCTTAGTAAGGCCCTAGAGGCTGAGACAAATATATTATTCAATGTATCTTTATCTATGGAGAGCTCTAGTTCTGTTTCCCACCTAAGTAATAACAAATTTTTGGACGTGTCACCAAGTTTTTGGCCTCTCACTTTCTGTACAGATGGTTTCTAACATGGTTTTGATCTTGCTTGTTACTGCCTTGAGGTATTTATTAAGGGAGGAGGATAACTGGAGGTATAAGTACCAATTTTCCTTAATCGGGTTCAGTTTGTCTTGCAATTGGGAAAACGTTATTAATTTATTTTGTACTAAAAGATCTGGCACGCGGTATAAACCTTTATTTTCCCACTTAGCTATGTCCCTACGAAATTCTCTCAGCAATAGATATCTGATCAGCATTAGAATGGATCTGGTTGGACACAATCCATTTTTCGAAGCTAACTCAGACCATATATGACTAGTGACCTCCGTTACAGGGGATCTAAATTAAATTCATCTTTTTTAATATTAAAAAGTGATAACAAATCATTTTCTACGAAGCTTTATCTAATATATCTTTAGCAAGACCAATTAATCTTAAATGATTCCGCTGAGAGTGGTTCCCTAGGAATTTCATATTCTCTATTTGCTCTAATAATGTTTGTGTAGATTTATCCCTTTGAGCCTCTCTGTCTTCTAAATCTGATATCTTCTGCTCGGTCTGAGATAGTCTGTTTGCAAATCACCTAACCTCACTTGATAGTGCATTTATGCTGACCTGAATTAGGTCAAATTTAGGTGAAAAAAGTGCTTTTAATTGTTTGATCCGCTCACTAATATTAGTGCTCTGATTGTTAGTTTCTTCAGTATTTTCTAGTGTAGATTTATTTCTCCTATCGTAATTTTTACTTTTGATTATCTTGACTATCTATATTTAACAAGAATATCAGTTCCCCTTATACCTCTTAAAAGCATAAGTTGAGGCACCATTATTCAGAAAGGAACATTGTAATGGGGTTTGGGGATATTTGCCTCCTCCTAGTGGTCAGGAAGAGTAATTTCCAGGAGTATTGATTGTGGACTTTCACCACCAGTATGAAAAAAAACCTGTTTGTGTACTCCATTATGAAAAGAGAAAATTGTTATATTTAAATTTCAAAGGCTTCTTTAATAATAAACAGCAATCCACTAAGTAATAATAAACTTTTATTTTAGAAAGATGAACTAGGCAAGGCTGCCCCCTGTCAGCCTTGCCTTATTTTGCCTTATTTTGGAACCACTAATAATGTTAACCCCTTAACGACCAACAACGTATGGGGTACGTCCTGCAAAAAAATGCAGTTACTGACCAAGGACGTACCCCATACGTCGTTGGTCTTTGAAAGCAGTGGAAGCGATCCTGATAGCTTCCAGCTGCTTTAATGTTATTGCAGTGATGCCTCAATATTGAGGCATCCTGCAATAACTGTTTTTAGCCAGCCGATGCAGAGAGAGCCACTCTGTGGCCCTCTCTGCATCGGCTATCGATGGCCATTATTGTTGGTGGGTGGGAGCTCATCCAGGGAGGCGGGTGGGCAGTCATTGGTGGAGGAGGGGGGAGGGATGTTGTGCGGGCGCGTGCACGGGCGCGTGCACGAGAGCCGTGCACACGCGTGCACGTGAGATCTGTTTCAGCATCAATATGCTGTAGATCTGGAGGGTGGGAGAGAGGACTGGGGAGGGTGGGATTTTAAAATCAAGGCATCTGGGAGAGGGTGGGGGGTTGGATGTTGAGGGGGGGCAGCTACACTACAGAAATAAAGAAAATATTTAATAAAATAAAAAAATTAAAATACATTATTATTTTTCAAACTGGGTACTGGCAGACAGCTGCCAATACCTAATATGGTGCACAATAAAGGCAGAGGGGGGGTTAAAGAGCTGTTTGGGGGGGATCAGGGAGGTTGGGGGCTAAGGGGGGTCCTACACAGCAGAAGAATTATTATTATTTTTTTTTTTTTTAAAAAATCTAAACCCCCCCAAAAAACTTTTATTTTAGTACTGGCAGACTTTCTGCCAGTACTTAAGATGGCGTGGACAATTGTGGGGTGGGGGAGGGAAGGGAGCTGTTAGGGAGGGATCAGGGGGTGGGATGTGTCAGGTGGGAGGCTGATCTCTACACTAAAGCTAAAATTAACCCTGCAAGCTCCCTACAAGCTACCTAATTAACTCCTTCACTGCTAGACATAATATACGTGTTATGCACAGCGGCATTTAGCGACCTTCTAACTACCAAAAAGCAACGCCAAAGCCATATATGTCTGCTATTTCTGAACAAAGGGGATCCCAGAGAAACATTTACAACCATTTGTGCCATAATTGCACAAGCTGTTTGTAAATAATTTCAGTGAGAAACCTAAAATTGTGAAATATTTAAAGTTTTTTTTAATTTGATCGCATTTGGCGGTGAAATGGTGGCATGAAATATACCAAAATGGGCCTAGATCAATACTTGGGGTTGTTTACTACACTACACTAAAGCTAAAATTAACCCTACAAGCTCCCTACATGCTCCCTAATTAACCCCTTCACTGTTGCGCATAATACACGTGTGGTGCGCAGTGGCATTTAGTGGCCTTCTAATTACCAAAAAGCAACGTAAAAGCCATATATGTCTGCTATTTCTGAACAAAGGGGATCCCAGAGAAGCATTTAAAACCATTTGTGCCATAATTGCAGAAGCTGTTTGTAAATAATTTCAGTGAGAAACCTAAAGTTTGTGAAAAAATTTGTGAAAAAGTGAACATTTTTTTTTATTTGATCGCATTTGGCGGTGAAATGGTGGCATGAAATATACCAAAAGTGGCCTAGATCAATACTTTGGGATGTCTTCTAAAAATATATACATACATGTTAAAGGATATTCAGGGATTCCTGACAGATATCAGTGTCCCAATGTAACTAGCGCTAATTTTGAAAAAAAGTGGTTTGGAAATAGCAAAGTGCTACTTTTATTTAGTGCCCTATAACTTGCAAAAAAAGCAAAGAACATGTAAACATTGGGTATTTCTAAACTCAGGACAAAATTTAGAAACTATTTAGCATGGGTGTTTTTTGGTGGTTGTAGATGTGTAACAGATTTTGGGGGTCAAAGTTTGAAAAAATTGTTTTTTTTTTTCATTTTTTCCTCATATTTTATAATTTTTTTAATAGTAAATTATAAGATATGATAAAAATAATGGTATCTTTAGAAAGCCCATTTAATGGCGAGAAAAACGGTATATAATATGTGTGGGTACAGTAAATGAGTAAGAGGAAAATTACAGCTAAACACAAACACAGCAGAAATGTAAAAATAGCCTTTGTCCCAAACGGTCAACAAATGGAAAAGTGCTCTGGTAACTAAGGGGTTAAAGCCATTTGCTTGCCTTTTCTAACACCTGAGACCTCATATCTTGATTTTTTTCTATTTTTCAATCATTTTTATTAGATGGTATTATTATGAGCATAACTGTATTGTGTAATTTATTTTTGATGTGTTTTGTGACACTTTTTAGTTTTGTAAAACAGTTAACCCAAGCTCTGAAGTCGCTCTAATCATTCTAGAGTAAATTCTAGAGTAAATCGCAATTGTGCTCACGCGTTCGCATTTACTTTCAACTTGTAATATAGGCACAATTTAACTTGCGCGCAAACGAACATGAAAACCTGATATTGCTTGCACCCAAACAATAGAGCACCACTCGTAATATGGCCCTTTATATGCAAATATAAAGGTGTTTGCTGTCCCTTTAAGGATAGTTAAACATGAGTGACTACAGTGTGCATAGTTTCCAGTATGTAGCTTTCCAAGTCACATGCTGTGCACTGTATCAAGTATACCACATTTGTATATCAAGTATACCACATTTGCAGACATACATGAGCACTCTCACTTAATGTTGTAAGTTTTGTGATTATGACTGGCTGGGCTGCTGCTATATATTTGCTGGTACAGTTTGTAAAGTCTGGAAATGCGGTATACATAATATAGTGCACAGCATGTGACTTGGGAAGCTACTTAGGGGAAACTGGACAAAAAGTCCTCCTTAGGATGAATCTGCATAAATACTGTACCACAGTTGCACACAGACTGGCTACTCCATTGGTAACCTCACAATAAAAATACTGAAAGGAAACTTTAAAAGCACCCTTGAACGGAAAACATTTGAAATGGAAATGGTGACATATTTTAACACAATAAACACAGGACTAATTGCAGGTTCCAGCTTTTTCTCACATTACCAAAACGTTATATAGTAATTCACATAACATTTGTCATTGGCTTGTACATATATGTACTGTTACATCAGTGACTGCCTGTGCATTATACGTGAATATGTTATGTACATGCAGTATATCTCAGCACTTACCCTGCCAGTGTTTGTTTCTATTTCTTGTCATTCTTAACCATTCCCCAGCTTTTTTCCGCATCAGACTGATCTGTTATTAATGACCCCCTGCAAAATATTATATACATAATAATAAAAAGTATTTTTTTTCTATGTAAAGAACATTGAAATGTAAAATATGCATAACACGCTTCAGGTGGTGTGCTTTAGGTCTAATGTGATGTCGGGTTAGCACCTATGAAGAATTAGTTATATTAAGGCGCATTATGTAAATATTAAAAATAAAATATTGAAAGTTTTTTATTTATTAATGAAATATATATATATATATATATATATATATATATATATATATATATATATATATATATATATATATATACATACATATATATTCTATGGATTTCTTAGAATGTTTTAGTACATCTATAATAATTATTTACATTAATTATTAATATTTTTCAGCATTTTATAATTAATAAATACATAACGCACCTTAATATAACTCATGTCGGGTTAGAGCTAGGGATGGACGAATGTTTTGAAAGTAGGATTTATTTTTGTAGAACGAATAGTCCTGTGGACATTCGTTTTGGACAATTAAATGTTAATAAGATGGAAAATCCATTAAACTTTGGTAATCAAATGTTATTTCCAGTTTTCAAATATTGCTTTTGTTTTCAAATGTTCATAATTAGATCTAATATCCACATTTAAAATGTAACATTTGATTTAACAAATACTATTCAGATGTTTAATAGTTGTAGGGAATTTAGTAAAATGATACATAATATATACAATTATGTTGATTCAAATTTTTATATTTCAAATATTGCATAATTCGAATATTACATTTAAAGAGAACTTTAGAAATACTATTACAAATACATTGATTCTAATTTTTCGAAATTGAATATTGCATAATTCAAATCTAATTACTAGAAAAATTTGAATTGAATATTAAACTAAATGAATGTTAGAATGTTGTATAAACATTTGAAATGAACAAATGTGTTAAAATTAGTTTCATTTTTCAAGTGATGCTTAACATTTGTCCATCCCTAGTTAGCGCACATAAATAATTAGTGTACTCCTGTCAGGTTTGCGCACAAACAATCCAACATCTATACTATATAGAGTGCCCTCCACTAATATTGGCACCCTTGGTAAATATGAGCAAAGAAGGCTGTGAAAAAAATATATTTGTTTAACCTTTTGATCTTTTGTTAAAAAAATACACAAACATACTCTGTTCTCGTGGATATCAAACAATTGCAAACACAACACAGGTTTGTCTAAAAAAAAATAGTTAAATATATTTGTGGCTCAATTATTGGCACCCTTTTAGTGAATATGTGGTGCTTCTTTCCTTTGCCAAGATAATAGTTCAAAATCTACACCTACAGTATCTCACAAAAGTGAGTACATCCCTCACATTTTTGTAAATATTTTATTATACCTTTTCA
This sequence comes from Bombina bombina, assembly GCF_027579735.1. NCBI lineage: Eukaryota > Metazoa > Chordata > Amphibia > Anura > Bombinatoridae > Bombina > Bombina bombina. The sequence continues at coordinate 1,301,374,391 of NC_069500.1, forward strand.
TGTTACAACACTGAAGAAATGACACTTTGCTACAATGTAAAGTAGTGAGTGTATTATTATTATTATTATTATACTTTATTTATGAAGCAGCATCATATTCTGCAGCGCTGTCCATGGATATAGTTCATTTAAATAAAACAATAATATAAAACTTCTAAGACACAGGACAAAATTTACAAACACATACAGGAGGAATTGAGGGCCCTATTCCCGTGGGTGAGGACTGCAAGATTGAGAAAGATGTTAATGCAGAGTTAGAGGAGGGAAATGTTGTTAGGTAAGAGAAATATTATTGAGTTGGGTGGTAGGCTTCTCTGAACAGAAAAATTTTCAGAGAGCATTTAATGGAAGAAAGATTAGGGCAAAGCCTGACAGCACAAGGGAGAGTGTTCCAGAGGGTAAGTTCTGCACGACAGAAGTCCTGCAGTCTAGCATGAGAGGAGGTGATAGTTGCAGATGCAAGGAGCAGGTCATTGTTGGATCTTAGTGGGCAGGCTGGAGTATACTTGTCGATTAGAGAGGATAGGTAGAGGGAGCTGTGTTGGTGAGCCCTTTGCATGCAAGGGTGATAATTTTGAATTTAATTCTGCTGTGTATGGGGAGCCAATGAAGGGACTCGCAGAGAGGTGCAGCAGATAAAGAACGACGGGAAAGGTGGATCAGCCTGGCAGAGGCATTTAGGATGGATTGAAGGGGGGAGAGGCAGGAAAGAGGAAGGCCAGTAAGTAGGTTATTGCAGTAGTCAAGTCGGGAAATAACAAGGGAGTGGATTATTTTCTTTGTGGAGTTAGCACACAGAAAAGGTTGAATCTTGGAAATGTTGCATAGATGGTTGCGGCAGGATGTAGAAAGCGATTGGATATGGGGGGCGAAGGATAGATTTGAGTCAAATGTAACTCCGAGGCAGTGTACAGCCTGTATAACAGTGTAAATTTGCTGTTCCCTTCAAAATAACTCAACACACAGCCATTAATGCCCAGACTAGTTTTGGAGGCAGGGTAAAGTAAAATATAACCTTTATTTTTTCTCTTGAAAGATGGGTGACAAAAAAAATTAAAATCCTGTATCATGAGCAATTGTTGTTGGTCTTAAGATATAAACGTGTTTCTGGATTAATTGCTATCAGGTCTATATCATATTGATTTTACATCAGGCAACACATATGGTAAAAAAATGTGTTATCACTGTTATAACTGATGAGGTTGTGAGCAGGGCGTCTGTTCCTAATATAAAGTGGATAAATATGTTGATTTGGTCTCATATATATATTGGTACATGAATTGTGTGCATGCCTTGACTTCATTTGGGTACCTATAATGCAGTGCTTTCCAAACTGTGTGTCGGGACACACTATTGTGTCGGCAACAGTGTGTAGGTGTGTCCCTGCTTCAGCACAATTTTTTTTTTTAATCTTTTTTTGGTCTCTGACTTTCTGCCTGCATGCTACGCATATCACATGGTTGACACGTGATTGATACCTAGGGGGACACAGCTCATCTTAACCTATTGGCGCAGCTCAGTGGGAACTGAAACTATTCCCATTGACAGCACATTGGCTCCTGACTGCACGTGTAGTCTAATTAATTGGCTCGTGACTGCATGTGTAGTCAGTGAGTGGAACAGTAGTGTGTATGCAGCGTGGTCAGTAGTCATTCGGACTCACCGAGCTCTGAGGGCGGCAGCTTAAACGCTGAGCTGAAGTCAGTGGGGTTTTTTTTGCAGCTAGCTCCCAGTAGTGCATTGCTGCTCCTGCTCTTGATATATGGATAGGAAGTGGAGTGCTTGATGATGAAATGTGAGTGTCTTTATCTAATATTCCACCAAATATTCAGAAATTGTGTTCATCCCATCAACCTCATACACCCCATTTAAATAGTAAGCAGCTATTGGTGTTATTAAACTTTTTTAATTCTTGCACACTTACTGTTACTTGTAAATACATTTCATTATTATATAATTTATGTATGTGTTCGTATCTCTTAAAACAAGTTAGTTTAACCTCCTGTTTGCTAGTACAACTAAATTACTGTGTCGCGAAATGATGTAGGTCTAAAAAGTGTGTCACCAACATGAAAAGTTTGGAAAGCTCTGCTATAATGTGTGATTAAGCCACATTTGTTTCAAAATGGTATGTTGAGTTGCAATAATCACGTTGGCAACACTGTAACTGTATGTCTACATTTGCAACTTGTAACTATATCAATTGTGGTATGTGGTGAGTTGTGTGTTGCACACATTCATTATTCTTCTATATTCAAAGATATTTTGGATCTTTACTAGTGGCTTGTCTATAAGTAAATGGACCTTTCCAATATTTCTTTGTGTTCGCAGTAAATATAATTGTTATTAAATCACATGTCATTACTTGAAATTTATCTATTAGTAAACGTACCTATCCACTATTACTAGGAAAATTATAGGTTTTGAATCACATATCTTTTATCATATTTGATTTTTTGTGAGAACGATCCACTGGTTAAGCAGTGTGATTCAAACACCCTGATCTGCAGTGAGATATTAGCAGATTCATATGTTACAATTGATTTATGCACTTGTGTTAGCAATTATTCATGTGTTATGCGATTATCGTCAGAACAGTGATAAACCACAACTATGCTCTGCAGTTGTAGCAAGTGTTATGTGTGTTTTAGTGGGTTAACATTTGGTTAGCATATAATATCCACAGCCCTTTGCTACAATTATAGCAATTGCTATGTACATTTTAACTATAAATTAGACACATTATACCCCAAAGGCATGAATAGGGAATTCGACCTAAATCCAATTCTGTAAATTCATTACCCATATAGTACAGGTTGGCACAGTTACTATATAAAGTTTAAAGTTGAATTATATCCTTATATAAGGGAGTGATATGTATTATGTGGCTGTGCAATTCTTGCTTCCTTTCAGATTGATTTTAATCTTGGCCCTCTGGGACACACTAAAAGGGGAAGTATAGGGTTAATATGTTGTTCAAAAAGATTTTCCATGTGAGATTGTTTGTAACCCCGCTCACCATGAGTGTTCCCGTTGGTCCTTGTTTAATTAGTACTGCTATATATTGTCTGTATGTGCACTATTTTTTTAGCTTGACAAAGGAGCAGGTCCCCCGAAACGTTGCTGTTCACCTAATAAAGGTTTTTCACTTCTCCACACCTGAGAGTGCAACATTTCTTTTGAATGGTCTAATTGTACTCCTTGGAGTGTTAACGCTACAAGAACAATGCTCTGATAACTGTTTAAAATGACACAAATAGGGTCCCCATCGTTCCACACAACCCCTCTGACACATTTCACCTGTAAAGGCTTGATCAAATGTGGATGTAGACAGACTAAGAACTGCGCTAAGCCTAAAGTTACACTCTTGCCAATCCTTGACCACTTCCCTCAAAGTGGGTACAAATGAAAGGATTTAGTGTATATGGAGGATGGCGCTAGTAGCGAAGTATAACAAACACACTTATTCAGGACTTATATTCAAAAATAATTGATGTAGAATAATTTAAGCATTCATCATACATTATATCTATTTAATAACAGATCTCAAACAATACTTAAAGGGCCACTAAACTCAAAATCTTTCTTTCATGATTCAGATAGAGAATACAAATTTAAACAACCTTACAATTTACTTCTATTATTTATTTTGCTTCATTTTTGAGATATCCTTATTTGAAGAAAAAGCAATGCACATGGGTGAGCCAATCACATGAGGCTTATATGTGCAGCAACCAATCAGCAGCTACTGAGCATATCTAGATATGCTTTTCAGCAAAGAATATCAAAGAGAATAAAACAAATTAGATAATAGAAGTAAATTAGAAAGATGTTTAAAAATGCATTCTCTTTCTAAATCATGAAAGAAAAAATGTGGGTTTCATGTCGCTTTAAAAGAAGGGGACATCTCCCTTACACATATTAATAAAAAAAAAAACGGAAAAAAAAAATATTATTAAAAGATAAATTAAAAAATAAATAAATATATATATAGTTCATGTATACCACCTTAAAACGACCACAAAAATTAATTTCCAATGCCAGAAGTTTCCCTTACACATATTAATAAAAAAACAAAACAAAAAAAAATATTAGTAAAAGATAAATAAAAAAATAAAAAAATATTTTCAAAATTAAAAAAAGGATTGCAGATCAAAAGAGAAAATAGTAAATAAAAAAAGATATAGTTCATGTATACCACCTTAAAATGACCAAAAGGTCAAAATGGACATTTTTTTTGTCCTGAATAAGTGTGTTTGTTATACTTGGCTACTAGCGCCATCCTCCACATACACTAAAGGCTTTATCAAAGGTGGCAGGCCGCCATGTTTGAGAATTTATTCATTTCCGATGCCGGAAGTCCCGCCTCTACTAAAAGATAATTGAAAATTTCGTAGCTGTCCATCAATCCGTGACAGCCTATTAAGACCAAGAAAATTGTTTTATAGGTTTTTAAGGTGGAATAATATTACGCACATTTGAACTTAAAGAATATCTTATCATCGTTTAGCTGGTGTTGTTCACTGCCAACTTTATGAATTGCTTAGATTCTTAAGGTGGACATTTTCATTATTGTACATTTTGAGTGTTCTTATGAATCCTTCATAACATTTTGCTTTATTTAAAATGGAATTGTTTTTGTTATATGTGTGGATTATTTTCTAGATCCACGTAAGTACTTATCTGATCCCTTTTTGAAGTATTACTTTATATTCAAGGTTAATTTTTTTTATGATTTAATAATTCAACATGTATTTGGTCTTGGTGCTGATAAAATATCATATTTTCATATGTAATATAATACAATTTCGGTTGTCTGATCAATTTGTTAAGATTTTGCTTCGTATTTAGGATCTTGATTAATATTTGAACAAATTCAACCTGCTAATAACATTTCATATAATCATATATAATACAATTTCACTTAACAAATCAATTTTTTGAGATTTTACTTCATGTTTAAGATCTTAACTAATTCAACATATGTTTGATTTTAATGATAATAAAATTTCATATTACAGCATCGATCCTTAAGTGAGTGATAGCTAGCTACTTATCTAAATACGAATACTGTATATACATAAATATAATAAGTTAAACTAAAGTCGTTTTCTGAGACTTGAGTGACACATATGGAGAAATAAAAAGTGACAAAAACTAAAAAATTTATGTTTTTAAAGTGACCATAGTTAATTTACTACCCAGATAATGATTCTGTATAAAATAAATATAGAAGTATTTCTAAAATATTAAAGAGTGAAATTTGTGCCATTCCATTGTATAATAACTTGTTTGTGATGTCTTTGCTCTAAGAATGCTCCAATGTATACTTGCTAAAAAGTGACAAAGGGTGACAAAATTCAGAAATAAATATTTTGGAGTGACCGTAATTAATTTACTACCCTGTGTCTCACCCCTGTTCATCTGAGGGCTTCATATTGAAACTCCCTTACTTTCATAAATATTAATACTCTTTCCCTGTGTGGGTGCATTGTGAATGGGTGCATTGTGTCTCTTGTGATAATTGTTAACTTTTAATTTATTGAATTATACTATAGTGAATAAATATTTGTATCCCTCATGTGATTTTTTACTGTCTTCTAGAGTGTTTACTGTTCTCCACAATATTTGCTATGGTATCTGTATAACTCCTTTTTGAAGTTTCAAGTAGATCTCACTATATATTATTATTATTCTTTATTATTCTTTATTTATAAAGCGCCAACAGATTCCGCAGCGCTGTCCATAGGTAACAAAGATAAAAAAGACAGTACAATATGAGATACCAGACAAAATTTAACGAACAAATACAGGGGGGCCCTGTTCCAGTGGGAACTTACAATCCAAATGGGTAGGAGGGTGAGAAACAGGAGGTGGGACTGCTATTTTTTGGCTTATATTTTTCACAAGTATGTGTCTTTTTCTAATTTCCACACTCTAATCTTGCTTTATATTCAACAGATATATCCATTTACTCTCTGCTTTTAGAAGGCCTTCTAAAAGCAAAGAGTAAATGGATATATCTGTTGAATTCTGTACATCCAAATGGAATAAAAAAAAAAACAACAATTATTATGTGTTCTTATGAATTTTGAAACAAATTCAAAAAGAAAATCCAAACAAGGTTAAATCTGCATGATTATTGAATATAACATGCATGTCTATCTGAGTATGAACTGATTACAGAAAAAAGACACAAAAGACGCATACTTGTGAAAAATATAAGGGCCCAAAGTGTCAATATTTTGTGTGGCCACCATTATTTTCCAGCACTGCCGTAACCATCTTGGGCATGGAGTTCACCAGAGCTTCACAGGTTGCCACTGGAGTCATCTTCCACTCCTCCATGACAACATCACAAAGCTGGTGGATGTTAAAGACCTTGCGCTTCCCCACCTTCTGTTTGAGGATGCCCCACAGATGCTCAATAGGGTTTAGGTCTGGAGACATGCTTGGCCAGTCCATCACCTTTATGCACAGCTTCTTTAGCGGTCGTTATGATGTTGGAATACTACCCTGCAGCCCAGTCTCCGAAGGGAGGGGATCATACTCTGCTTCAGTATGTCACAATACATGTTGGCATTCATGGTTCCCTCAATGAAGTGTAGCTCCCCAGTGATGGCAGCACCCATGCAAGCCCAGACCATGACACTCCCACCACCATGCTTGACTGTAGACAAGACACACTTGTCTTTGTACTCCTCACCTGGTTGCCTCCACACACGCTTGACATCATCTGAACCAAATAAGTTTATCTTGGTTCCAGTAATCCATGTCCTTAGTCTGCTTGTCTTCAGCAAACTGTTTGCAGGCTTTCTTGTGCATTATCTTTAGAAAAGGCTTCCTTCTGGGATGACAGCCATGCAGACCAATTTGATGCAGTGTGTGGCTTATGGTCTGAGCACTGACAGGCTGACCCCCACCCCTTCAACCTCTGCAGCAATGCTGGCAGCCCTCATACATCTATTTCACAAAGACAACCCATGGATATGATGCTGAGCATGTGCACTCAACTTCTGTTCTGAGTGAAACTTGTCCTGTGAAACCGCAGTACAGGGAGTGCAGAATTATTAGGCAAGTTGTATTTTTGAGGATTAATTTTATTATTGAACAACAACCATGTTCTCAATTAACCCAAAAAACTCATTAATATCAAAGCTGAATAGTTTTGGAAGTAGTTTTTAGTTTGTTTTTAGTTATAGCTATTTTAGGGGGATATCTGTGTGTGCAGGTGACTATTACTGTGCATAATTATTAGGCAACTTAACAAAAAACAAATATATACCCATGTCAATTATTTATTTTTACCAGTGAAACCAATATAACATCTCAACATTCACAAATATACATTTCTGACATTCAAAAACAAAACAAAAACAAATCAGTGACCAATATAGCCACCTTTCTTTGCAAGGACACTCAAAAGCCTGCCATCCATGGATTCTGTCAGTGTTTTGATCTGTTCACCATCAACATTTCAAGCAGCAGCAACCACAGCCTCCCAGACACTGTTCAGAGAGGTGTACTGTTTTCCCTCCTTGTAAATCTCACATTTGATGATGGACCACAGGTTCTCAATGGGGTTCAGATCAGGTGAACAAGGAGGCCATGTCATTAGATTTTCTTATTTTATACCCTTTCTTGCCAGCCACGCTGTGGAGTACTTGGACGCGTGTGATGGAGCATTGTCCTGCATGAAAATCATGTTATCTTTGAAGGATGCAGACTTCTTCCTGTACCACTGCTTGAAGAAGGTGTCTTCCAGAAACTGGCAGTAGGACTGGGAGTTGAGCTTGACTCCATCCTCAACCCGAAAAGGCCCCACAAGCTCATCTTTGATGATACCAGCCCAAACCAGTACTCCACCTCCACCTTGCTGGCGTCTGAGTCGGACTGGAGCTCTCTGCCCTTTACCAATCCAGCCACGGGCCCATCCATCTGGCCCATCAAGACTCACTCTCATTTCATCAGTCCATAAAACCTTAGAAAAATCAGTCTTGAGATATTTCTTGGCCCAGTCTTGACGTTTCAGCTTGTGTGTCTTGTTCAGTGGTGGTCGTCTTTCAGCCTTTCTTACCTTGGCCATGTCTCTGAGTATTGCACACCTTGTGCTTTTGGGCACTCCAGTGATGTTGCAGCTCTGAAATATGGCCAAACTGGTGGCAAGTGGCATCTTGGCAGCTGCACGCTTGACTTTTCTCAGTTCATGGGCAGTTATTTTGCGCCTTGGTTTTTCCACACGCTTCTTGCGACCCTGTTGACTATTTTGAATGAAAAGCTTCATTGTTCGATGATCACGCTTCAGAAGCTTTGCAATTTTAAGAGTGGTGCATCCCTCTGCAAGATATCTCACTATTTTTGACTTTTCTGAGCCTGTCAAGTCCTTCTTTTGACCCATTTTGCCAAAGGAAAGGAAGTTGCCTAATAATTATGCACACCTGATATAGGGTGTTGATGTCATTAGACCACACCCCTTCTCATTACAGAGATGCACATCACCTAATATGCTTAATTGGTAGTAGGCTTTCGAGCCTATACAGCTTGGAGTAAGACAACATGCATAAAGAGGATGATGTGGTCAAAATACTAATTTGCCTAATAATTCTGCACTCCCTGTATGGTCTTGCCCACCGTGCTGCAGCTCAGTTTCAGGGTCTTGGCAATCTTCTTATAGCCTAGGCCATCTTAAAGGGACATTATACACTCATTTTTTCTTTGCATAAATGTTTTGTAGATGATCTATTTATATAGCCTATAAAGTTTTTTTTTTAAAACAAATGTATAGTTTTACTTATTTTTAAATAACATTGCTCTGATTTTCAGACTCCTAACCAAGCCCCAAAGTTTTATGTGAATACTGTCAGCTACTTCTCCAGCTTGCTCCTGTTTGTGTAAAAGGTCTTTTCATATGCAAAAGAAGGGGGAGGGGGGAGTGTCTTATTTGCCACTTGCAGTGGGCTTTCCAACTACCTTTTCAACCGAGCCAAACTGACAGCTTCTAAGTAAGTTTTTAAACGGTTTTATACTGGATTTTTAGATCAGTATCTGTGCATCTTATTCTTTATAGTAGTGTCTATTACATGCAGTTATATGAAAATGAGTGTATACTGTCCCTTTAATGTAGAGCAACAATTCTTTTCAATTTTTTCAGATCCTCAGAGAGTTCTTTGTCATGAGGTGCCATGTTGAACTTCCAGTGACCAGTATGAGAGAGTGTGAGACAGCAAATTTAAACTGTTATACAGGCTGTACACTAACTACTTTACATTGTAGCAAAGTGTCATCATTTCTTCAGTGTTGTCACATGAAAAGATATAATAAAATATTTACAAAAATGTTAGGGGTGTACTTACTTTTGTGAGATACTGTATAATGCCTGATGAGGTTCGAGAATACAAGGCAAGGGATCTTTCATACAGAATCTCTCCAGAGCCTTCAATTTTTGAGGTTAACGATGTATTTGTCCTCAACACCAAATGATATATCTGGAGGAAATCCAATACGGCTCACCATCCAAATAACACTATACCTACAGTAAAGCATGGAGGTGGTAACATCCGGTTATGGGGTTGTTTCTCTGCAGCAGACACTGGAGCACTTGTAAGGATAGAAGGAATGATGGATGGGGCAAAATACTGTCAAATTCTTGAGGATAATCTGCTGCTCTCTGCCAGGAAGTTGTCAATGGGAAGAAGGTTTACCAACATGACAATGACCCAAAGCACACAGCAAAATGACCACACAGTGGTTGAAGAACAAACTGAATGTCCTTGCATGGTGTAGTCAGAGAGCCCAGACTTAAACCCCATTGAATATATGTGGCATGACTTGAAGAATGCAGTCCACTAACGGTCACCATCAAATGTAACATAACTGGAGCAGTTCCGCAATGAAGAGTCGGCAAATATTGCACAGTCTAGATGTGCAAAGTTAGTAGAGACACATCCCAACAGACTAAAGGCTGTAACTAAAGCAAAAGGTGGTTCAACAAAATACTGACACAAGGGGGTGACTATTTGTCCAACTCAGTGATTATGTTTTTGAATTGTCTTTATTTTTGCCTGACATGTTGGTGGTATATCTTTCACTTGGATGTTATAAGTTGCACTGAGTAATTACAACTGGATAAACAAAAACTGTGTCTGTCTTTATTTCAGGCTACAAAGCAACAAAATGTGATTATTTTCAAAGGGGGTGATTCTTTTCAATACCCATTGTATATGTGTGGTACAATTATATGCACCCCTATGAATTCATATGAGAAAAATATATTTGAAGAATATTACCATTGATATTTTACTAGGAACAGGAAATTGTTCAACCATGACTTCCTGTTTCACTGGGGTATAAATATGAGATAACACATAGGCCAAATTCCCTTAGTCATTCATCACAATGGGTAAGACCAAGGAATATAGCTGTGATGTGTGGCAAAATTTTGTTGAGCTTCACAAAATAGGAAGTGACTATAGGAAAATAGCAAAAGCATTGAAAATGCCAATTTCCACCATCAGGGCAATAATTAAGAAGTTCCAGTCAACTGGAAATGTTATGAATCAACCTGAAAGATGACCTTGTGTCTATATTGTCTCAACGCACTGTGAAGAAGATGGTTTGAGTGGCCAAAATATCTCCAAGGATCACAGCTGGAGAATTGCAGAAGTTAGTTGCGTCTTGGGGTCAGAAAGTCTCCAAAAATACAATCTGACTTCTACATCATCCTACATCATCACAAGTTGTTTGGAAGGGTTTCAAGAAAAAAGCCTCTCCTCTCATTTTTAGTTTGACAGACACTACTAGAACTTTAAATGGGATCGGGTTCTATGGTAAGATGAAACCAAAATAGAGCTTTTTGGCAATAAACACAAGAGGTGAGTTTGGCACACACAGAGAGGTAGCCATATGGAAAAGTGCCTCATGCCCATGGTTAAATATATTTAGTGTTTTGTGGCTGTTTTTCTGCCAGAGGACCTGGACATTTTAGGATACATGGCATCATGGACTCTAAATATATATATAAAAATCTGGGGTTGAAAATTATCCCAAAATACTACTACTCCTAGCTTACTAGTACACTATACATTTTGGAGTCATTATATGCTAAACTTTAACATACTTTATTAAAAAAAAAAATTACCGTAATAAAAGTAATTTCTTTATCCGAACGACTAAGTTATAAATGAAAATAGAAGGCGCGTATAGTTTTATTTATTAATTTATTCAGTGTTTTGTTTATTTGATCTGTTGTATTATATAAAGAAGAAAAACATAATCACAATTACACACAAAAGAACCAACATATATTAAAATATAGATATAAATCTTAAAACTGCTAACAGTCCTTTACCTAAGATATGCAGAATAAACATTTCTCTATTTTTTGCTACTTGCAAAACTTTTAACAAACTATTCCAATATGTGAGTAGAAGTCTTCACAGAAAATATGAAGAACACATTGCTATTAATGAGATACCTTATTTTTTTCTGCTGTTAGAAAGGTGCTGGGAGTAGTAACATATATATGTAATGGAAGTGATGGTGCAGGGTTTAAGATCACTGGCACAGTGCAACCCCTTCACTACCACGTATGCAGAGGGCCTGACCATACAAATAAATACAAATAATGCAGAGTTTAAGATTACTGCTAAAGTGCATTCCCACTAACTGTGTAAAGGGTCAGACAATACTCCCATCCCCTACCATGTGCAGACCATACTCCCTACCTACTAGGGCCATTGCTACAAATTTTGGGGCCCTTCACTAGACCATTGATCAAGCACTCCTTTGACCTGTGAAAGTGTAGTAAAAGTAATAACAAACATACATACAAATAAATACGCACAGAAAATCAGACACACTAAAACACACAGACACAGGCACCTTCAGATACACCCTCAGAAACACACTCACACTCACACAGACACACTCAGACTCACACAAAGACACACATTGAAACATAAACACACTAACATAAACACACACACTCTGTCAATCACACTGACACACAATGAAGCACACAAGCTGAAGTACAAATGGAAGGGAATTTGCGTTTGTGCATTGGTGCAGCAGGAAATATTGTGAGGTTGGCTTGGAGCTACATTTTGACAATATTTGAATGATTTACCAATATAATAAATATATATATATTTATTATTATTGAAAAGTCCTGAGCACAAGCACATATCTATTCTTGCAATTGTTTTTGTACTACGCATAAATAAAAAATTGAGTTTAGTCCACGCTCATAGGTCTTGGAAATATGTTATCTGCCAAAATAATCACAAATAAACACATCAAACAGTATTCCTATCATTTGTATACCCAGCAGCATACGCAAAGGGTGCAAGTGATGCCTTAATAAAAGGATCCTGGAGAATGGGTTTGCACTCTATCACTACAACCCTACTGCCTGCCATTTGGTGCCAGCAGCCTGTTTTTATTTAGCTGCAAGTAGAATTTTCTTAGGCTGCTGCTGGAAACATACGGATCCAGAGCACAACATCGGGAGGGGCAATGTGGAAGATTATCTTATTGCAACATGGCCCAGCCCCCAATCATGCTCCACCTTACCATGTCTACACACTTTTATGTAAACACACACTACACAGCATACACATATACATACACACATTCACACACACACTACACAGCATACACATATACATACACACATTCACACACACACTACACAGCATACACATATACATACACACATTCACACACACACTACACATATACATACACACATTCACACACACTACACATATACATACACACATTCACACACACTACACATATACATACACACATTCACACACACTACACATATACATACACACATTCACACACACACTACACAGCATACACATATACATACACACATTCACACACACACACTACACAGCATACATACACACATTCACACACACACTACACAGCATACACATATACATACACACATTCACACACACACTACACAGCATACACATATACATACACACATTCACACACACACACACTACACAGCATACATACACACATTCACACACACACTACACAGCATACACATATACATACACACATTCACACACACACTACACAGCATACACATATACATGCACACATTCACACACACACACTACACAGCATACACATATACATACACACATTCACACACACACTACACAGCATACACATATACATACACACATTCACACACACTACACATATACATACACACATTCACACACACACTACACAGCATACACATATACATACACACATTCACACACACACACACACACACTACACAGCATACATACACACATTCACACACAGCATACACATATACATACACACATTCACACACACACACACTACACATATACATACACACATTCACATAAACACTACACAGCATACACATATACATACACACATTCACACACACACACACACACACACACACTACACAGCATACACATATACATACACACATTCACACACACTACACAGCATACGCATATACATACACATATTCACACACACACTACACAACATACACATATACATACACACATTCACACACACACTACACAGCATACACATATACATACACACACTACACAGCATACACATATACATACACACATTCACACACACACTACACAGCATACACATATACATACACACATTCACACACACACTACACGGCATACACATATACATACACACACTACACAGTATACACATACATACACACATTCACACACACTACACAGCATACACATATACATACACACACATTCACACAAACACTACACAGCATACACATATACATACACACATTCACTCACACACACACACACACACTACACAGCATACACATACACACACTACCCAGCATACACATATACATAGACACATTCACACACACACTACACAGCATACACATATACATAGACACATTCACACACACACACTACACAGCATACACATATACATACACACATTCACACAAACTAAACAGCATACACATATACATACACACATTCACACACACACACACACACTACACAGCATACACATATACATACACACATTCACACACACAATACACAGAATTCACATATACGTACATACAGTCATACACACACACAATACACAGCATACACATATACATACATACCGCTCCAATAGCCTCTATGCTAATCTGATCATGGCTGTTAGGTGGGACAATTGATCCGTCACTGGCTGGAAGCAAGATGTCCAAAAATTGTGTAGTCTAAGCAGTGGTTAAATGAGTATGCACACATAGGGGCCTATTTATCAAGCCGTCAACTATGCTGCATTCGCCGGCACCAATACGCTCGCCTAACATTGCTGCTGCGGACCTGAATACATTTTCCATAGTTACAAAAAAAGCTGTCAAAAAGCCACGCACCAAGTATGGAGCAATGAGCAGCGGACTGTTGTTAACTAACAGTCATCGATCTCGCTGCTCTTCGGCTTTTTCACAGCTTTATTTGTATACTGTCACTAAACACCCACACTATACTAAACTGTTTAACCACTATCCCACTGCTCCCGGACCCCGCAGCAACTAAATTAAGTTATTAACCCCTAAACCGCCACTCCCGAAGCCCACCGCCACCTACATTATACTTATTAACCCCTAATCTGCTACCCCCTATACCGCCGCCACCTACATAAAGTTATTAACCCCTATCCTGCTGCTCCCGGAGCCCACTGCAACTAAATAAATGTATTTAACCCCTGAACCGCCAGCACCCCACATCGCCATAAACTAAATTAACCTATTAATCCATAAACCTAACAACCCACTAACTTTATTGTTACAGAAGCATTAGTTATTTTGTTGTGAAGAGCTTATTTCCCAGCATCAATGCCTGAACCAGCCAAGCCAGCGCCTAAGAAGGGCTCCAAGAAAACCGTAACAAGTATCATTTCATAAAGAGTTAACTTTTTTTCAGCTTTTAGAAACTATTGTCTAAATACAAAGTTTGCTGGCCTCAGCTCTAAGTTTAGTGATAAACAATCCCATTGTCTAATCACCTCCGGAGTCAGACTGCTAACTGATAAGATGAACTTGTAACTTGTTATCTGAAGTACTGTAATCCTATTGTGGCCTGTCAAAGGACATTGCTCTCTATCTTAATGTGTGATGGGGGATTTTATGCTCCCCCCCCCCCCCTGGGAGTGCCCTGTGTGCATGCGACCTCAATAAAAAGCAGGCTGGGCATCCCAGTCCTGAGTTCTTGGTTGACCCTCAATCGCAGCGTTGACTCGTTTTTGTGGGCAGAAGGGTATTATTCTATATTTGCGAGACTCATATAGAATACTATGGAAAGCAGCTTCTCCCCTCTTCAGCAATAGGGATCCAGGCTACTAAGCGGTCCATCTCTCAGCGAGACTAAGGGTAACCGTAACATTTGGCGGCAGCGGTGGGATTTTCCTGGATTTCCTAGGAGAGGTACAGAACGGATGGAGAGCGCTTACGAAAAATTGAAGCGTACAACCCTAAAGGATTTACTTGAAAGCAGAGGGGGGTACGCCAGCAACCGGCCGAGGAGAGAGCTGATCGCAGAATTGACCGAACTGGATCAGAGCTTCACAATGGCGGAAACACCGACCACGATTAGTGACGAAAAAACCAGGATTGTTCGGGAGAGGCTCTCATTGTACAAGCCGAACCCCTCCATGGAATTGGTACAGCAGTTGATGGCGGAAGCGGACGAGGATATACGAAAGACTCGAGCCCACGAACTCAACCTAGCGAACGCACACCGCAATGCTGAAGCCCCGCAGGTAATCATCCCTGTCAAAAATGCTGGGAGGCCCAAGATACCCTATGCGGCATTTCGACCCTTCGTAGAGAGCGAGACAGGGATTGATGAATATTTGGCGGACTTCGAAAGGTAATGTGCCCTGCACCAGATTCCCAACAGAGAGTGGCCCACGATATTGTCTGGGAAACTATCCGGGCGAGCCCTGGAAGCCTTTCGTACTCTGGGTGCTGAGGAAGTGACACAGTATGAGCTAGTTAAGGAGACACTGTTGCGACGGTACGCGGTAACTCCGGACACGTATCGCCGACAGTTTCGGGGCACGAAAAAGAAGCCTAACGATACCCATATGGAATGGGCGCACCGAATGCGGAGAGCGGCAAATCACTGGATGAGCGGAAGTAAAGCGGTGACTGGTGAGGAAATTTTAAAATTTTTTCTCTTAGAACATTTTTATAATGGCATGGAACAGCAAGGGAAGGAATGGCTGCGAGACAGGCGGCCTTCTACCTTAGAAGAAGCAGCCAAATTGGCCGATGAACATTATGACTCCCATCTTCACAAACCCAGAGAGGTTTACCGTGCACCCCCTCATGCTGAATTCCGAGCCCCGGTGCCCACAGGGCCTGCCCGACACTCAGGACCACCCAATAACAGCTCTGAGCCTCCCAGACCGACTTGCCACCGATGCAAGCAACCAGGGCATTTCATGGCTAGCTGCCCCCTTAATACGCACCAGACACCCAGGAATTACAATTACCCCTCTGGGTCATATCGTCCAGCCCGGGCCCTCTGTGTTAACCAAGAGGCCCCTATGGAGGAATATTTGGGGCCGCTTCACGAGGCAGACCCTGTATATGCTGCCTCAGATAACCGCCAGTACCATCGGCAGAAGGTATGGCTCGAGGGGCGATCTACCGAGGGATTGAGAGACACAGGGGCTACTATCACGCTGGTAAAGAGTCATTTGGTGCCAGAGCACAAGCGATCCGGACAGACTGTGGCCGTTAGAGTGGCGGGGGGGGATGTGTACAAAATTCCAACAGCTAAAGTGCATCTTGATTGGGGAGCGGGAAAGGGGGCTGTGAACATGGGCATAATGGATAATTTACCTGCCGAAGTACTACTGGGCAACGATTTAGGCCCCATGACTTCTGCCTATGCTCCAGTATGCAACAACGAGGCGGACCCAGTGACTACATGGGCCCAAGCCCGGACGGAGCGAGAGCTCTCACCAGTGCGGGAGACACAGGTAAGACCTACCCCGACCTTGCCTGACATGTTAGGCCCCATACCCTGGGACACCCCAGATGCTTTCGAGACAGAGTCTAAGACTGACCCGGCCTTACAAAAGTACCGGGAACGAGCAGAGACTGGAGGGGGCGGGGCAGATAACGAAACATTCTTATGGGAAAAAGGGAAACTATACCGCTGGACAGAGAAAAGGGGACAGCGTAGGCGACAGCTGGTAGTGCCCCACAAATACCGTCAAGAAATCCTCAAGATAGGCCACGACATCCCCTTAGCAGGCCACCTAGCCGTAACCCGTACCCTACACCGCATTACTCACACGTTCTTTTGGCCAGGGGTACACGCTGACGTTAGAACTTACTGTAACACCTGCGATGTGTGTCAACGAGTAGGAAGGCGAGGCGATCACCCTAAAGCCCATCTAGTAAATATGCCCATTGTAGAGGAACCCTTCAGCCGGGTTGCTAATGACCTAGTGGGACCACTGGCTACCCCTAGTCCCTCCGGTAAGTGCTACATTCTTACCGTAGTGGACTACGCTACCAGGTACCCAGAGGCTGTCGCCCTATCCAACATACAAGCGGATACGGTAGCGAATGCACTAGTACAGTTGTTCTCCCGGGTAGGATTTCCAAAAGAAATCCTATCCGACCGAGGCACCCAATTTACGGCTGAATTGACCCAACAACTCTGGCAGGTTAGCAAAATTAAGTCCCTCCTGAGCTCCCCATACCACCCCCAGACGAACGGGCTGTGTGAGAGGTTCAATGGGACCCTCAAGCAAATGCTCAAGACGTTCACTCAGGAATACCGAGACTGGGAACGCTTCCTGCCACACCTCCTATTTGCTTATCGGGAGGTGCCCCAGGAAACGACAGGGTTCTCTCCCTTCGAGTTGCTCTACGGAAGAAAGGTACGGGGACCCCTAAACCTGATCAGGGAGCACTGGGAGGGAGAGATGGAGACTGACGGTGTCCCAATTGTGCCATACGTGCTGGAACTCAGGGACCGAATGGAGCAATTAGCCAAATCCGTGCGGGCTAATCTCCAGTCGGCCCAGAGAAGACAGAAAGTATGGTACGATCGGGGGGCCCGAAAGAGAATCTTCACCATAGGACAAAAGGTGTTAGTACTTAAGCCGGTGAAGACAGACAAATTGCAGGCGTCCTGGCAGGGTCCCTACCAGATCGTAGAGAAAAGGGGAGACACCACTTATGTGATAGCTAGCTGTCACAACAACAATCTTAGAAAGACATTCCATGTAAACATGCTCAAGGAATATTTTGAGCGACCAGAGAACGTGACGGCCGTATGTTGTTCCCCTCAGGAAGACCCCGACAGTCTACCCATTCCAGACCTATTAGAAAAGAGTCTCCCCACAGGTATAGTGGCTCAGGTTCAGATAGGAGACCGACTTAGCCCCACTGAAAGGGAGCAGCTCAACCAACTCCTACAGTCCAAACACCTCACCTTCTCCCCGAAGTCACGGTACACTACTTTAACCACCCACCAGGTGGGACAAGCTCCCTTGCGCCAGGCTCCGTACCGAATCCCCGAAGCAGTTAGGACAGGAATGAAGAAGGAGATCGATGAGATGCTCCAACTCAGGGTAATTGAGCCCTCCGATAGTCCCTGGGCCTCCCCAGTTGTCTTGGTGCCCAAGAAAGATGGGACCACCCGGTTCTGCGTAGACTATCGGAGGCTCAATGAAAAAACCGTGACGGACGCTTACCCTATGCCCAGGGTAGACGAGCTACTCGATCGTATAGCCAGGGGAAATTACCTGACCACTATTGACCTCTGCAAAGGTTACTGGCAGATTCCCCTGGCCCCGGAGGCTATCCCCAAGTCTGCATTCGTCACCCCATTCGGCTTATATCAGTTTAGGGTAATGCCGTTTGGGATGAAGAATGCCCCAGCTACATTCCAGCGCTTGGTGGATAGGCTCCTGGATGGCTTCCAGAGTTTTGCTTGCGTCTACCTGGACGACATAGCGATCCACAGTGAGTCCTGGGAGGACCACTTAGCTAACGTAGGAATGGTTCTGGATCAGATCCGGGCTGCTGGCCTGACTCTGAAGCCAGAAAAATGCCACTTTGGGATGGCCGAGGTACAGTACCTGGGTCACCGGGTGGGGTGTGGAAAGCAGCGACCAGAGCCGGCCAAGATAGAAGCTGTCGCCAATTGGCCCACCCCCATCACTGGGCACGGCAGGGTACTATAGACGGTTTGTACCAGACTACAGCACACTTGCCAAACACCTGACTGACTTGACCAAGAAGAACTTACCTCGACAGGTCCTGTGGTCTCCCCACTGTGAAACGGCTTTCCAGGCTCTCAAAAATGCTCTAATTAACGCTCCTGTCTTGGCGGCCCCAGCCCTTAACAAACGTTTTATCGTCCATACAGATGCTTCCATGTTCGGGCTGGGAGCCGTCCTCAGCCAAGTAGGCGAAGATGGAGGGGAGCATCCAGTTGCCTACATCAGCCGGAAGCTCCTGCCCCGCGAAGTCAGCTATGCAGCAGTCGAAAAGGAGTGTTTGGCTTTGGTGTGGGCATTAAAGAAATTGACTCCCTATTTATATGGGCAGGAGTTCACTCTGGTCACCGACCATAACCCGTTGGTGTGGCTGAACCGGGTCTCTGGAGATAACGGCAGGCTATTACGTTGGAGTTTATCGTTGCAACCCTTCAATTTCACCATTACTTACAGACCTGAGAAACAGAATGGCAACGCCGACGGGTTGTCCAGACAAACCAACCTCAGCCCCGCATAACCAGCGGTCTGGACAGCCTTAGTCTTTCCCCCGAAAAGGGGTCAGACCGTGTCTGCCAGAGTGTTCCACAGAAAGGGAGCACTGTTACAGAAGCATTAGTTATTTTGTTGTGAAGAGCTTATTTCCCAGCAGCAATGCCTGAACCAGCCAAGCCAGCGCCTAAGAAGGGCTCCAAGAAAACCGTAACAAGTATCATTTCATAAAGAGTTAACTTTTTTTCAGCTTTTAGAAACTATTGTCTAAATACAAAGTTTGCTGGCCTCAGCTCTAAGTTTAGTGATAAACAATCCCATTGTCTAATCACCTCCGGAGTCAGACTGCTAACTGATAAGATGAACTTGTAACTTGTTATCTGAAGTACTGTAATCCTATTGTGGCCTGTCAAAGGACATTGCTCTCTATCTAAATGTGTGATGGGGGATTTTATGCTCCCCCCCTGGGAGTGCCCTGTGTGCATGTAACCTCAATAAAAAGCAGACTGGGCATCCCAGTCCTGAGTTCTTGGTTGACCCTCAATCGCAGCGTTGACTCGTTTTTGTGGGCAGAAGGGTATCCTACCTGTACTACAGCTAAGGGGGATTATTCTATATTTGCGAGACTCATATAGAATACTATGGAAAGCAGCTTCTCCCCTCTTCAGCAATAGGGATCCAGGCTACTAAGCGGTCCATCTCTCAGCGAGACTAAGGGTAACCGTAACATTTATATTAAATATTAACTCATTCCTATCTTATAATAAATTTAAACTTACCTTTAGATTTAAATTAAACTATATTAAACTTTTAATTAATCTACCCTAACTATTATACTAAAATTACATTAAACTATATTAAACTATTAATTAACTATTAATTAATCTACCCTAACTGTTATACTAAATTACATTAAACTATATTAAACTAATAATTAACCTACCCTAGCTATTATAATAAAAATACATTAAACTATATTAAATTAATGATTAATCCAACCTATCTTTTGAACTAAAATTACATTAAACTATATTAAAATAAAAATTAATCTAACCTTAATTTTATACTAAAATTACATAAAACTACAAATTAAATTAACTATATTATATATTTAAACACCTAACCCTAATCAAATAATTTAAATATACACTAAAAAAATTACAAAGTTACAAAAAACTGACTAAGTTACAAAAAATAACAAACACTGGCCTAGATTTAGAGTTCGGCGGTAGCCGTAAAAACCAGCGTTAGAGGCTCCTAACGCGGGTTTCTTACGCACTCCGGTATTTAGAGTTTATTTACCGCCACTCAAAATACACCTAACGCTCACCTTTCTACCGCCACCTCAGACCCAGTAGTAAACATATACCGACAAAAAAAACATCCACGAATCACAAAACAAATATTACACAAAGTACACTTACACTCATACAAACACGATACTATCTTTATTTTTCATATTTTTTTTTTTTCGTTAAAATACAAAGGATTAAAGTTGCGAGATCTCGGGTGTTTGAAAAAAATCCACACAAATCCATTTTCCCATTGACTTACATGGACATACGGGAAAAGACCCTCATATACCTACATCTAACGAATAACATTATCACAAACATACACTCATCGATGCATACAAACAATATACACCACATGACATACACAAAATATTTATTTATTACAAAAAGAACACAATTTATTTACTTTTTCACACAAGATCATGACGTCACTCACTTTACGAGGAAAACCAGTCTTAGAAAAAAAAATTAGAAATCTTTTGAGCCTCCATTGACTTCTATTGTGAAGACGTGCTCGTGCACGCGAAACCCTCATTTCCCTAACGCACGCAAATAGCGTAGACTGAAAAACTCCAAATACCAGCGCTAGAAAAGACATGATTTCATGCGTTAGACCCAGCTATGATAAATAGATCAAGAAATGACTATTTCCCTATGGTGGACTTATGGTTTTTAATTATTAAATATTCACCACACCATAAATATTTTTCACACTTTTAGATTACATCAACTACAAATCCATATCACTAGTAACACATTATTATTTCAATAAAATTACATTTACAATTAAAATAAAATTCAATACACATTTCTGGATTCACAAACACTACACAATGGGAAACATCTCTCATTTACCTTTATTATTGCATTTCAGTTATTCAACTCATATGTTTGCAGCAACTGCATATCTACATAGGCTTAACACATAATCACTCATGGATGCACATATATTACTTTTAACATTCACTCATACATGTGCATTCAAATGATGGGGGACAAACACATTACATTCTCTACAGGAATCACAAAACACAACATATGGATTTGACTGTACTTGTAACATCATGATTCCATCACCAGAAACCATTAGGAATTACGTACAACACGAACATCATTACACCAGATTACAGATGTCACTTTATGGGAAGGAACAACAATGCCACACCACTATATAGAAGTCAGCATATGTGGGACACAATCACAATATATACGTACATGTACATAACACGCATCACCCATCACGCAACCACAAAGCACACATTTAGATTTTATTCAGCACACAATAACAATGTAGCACAATACAACAACACAATGAGGATTTCACAACTACATAGGCAGGTTAATAATATCATGACGTCATTAGAAGATTCAACCATACACATCACAGATTCACCACTGTACCGCCCCTTTAGGAACTTTAACACTCAATACTACAATACAACATATACGTAAACCACACTTTTGAACAACATTATTATGGAGATTTCAATGGGACAATTAAGAAATATTGTCAGATCGCAAATCAATTATATATACAATACTACAGATGACAGCCGGAAGTTATTCAGTATTCGTGCAATTTTTATGGGACGCATACAATATTGTCAGATATAAAATCACTTATATATATAATACTACAGATGACAGCCGGAAGTGCTTCAGTATTAGTGTCATTTGAAAGGGACGCATACAATATTGACAGCTCGGCAATCACTTATATATACAATACTACAGATGACAGCCGGAAGTTATTCAGTATTAGTGCGATTTGAAAGGGACGCATACAATATTGACAGCTCGGCAATCACTTATATATACAATACTACAGATGACAGACGGGAAGTTCTGAATTCTTATTGCGATTTGAAAGGGACGCATACAATATTGACAGCTCGGCAATCACTTATATATACAATACTACAGATGACAGACGGAAGTGCTTCAGTATTAGTGTCATTTGAAAGGGACGCATACAATATTGACATCTCGGCAATCACTTATATATACAATACTACAGATGACAGCTGGAAGTTATTCAGTATTAGTGCGATTTGAAAGGGACGCATACAATATTGACAGCTCGGCAATCACTTATATATACAATACTACAGATGACAGACGGGAAGTTCTGAATTCTTATTGCGATTTGAAAGGGACGCATACAATATTGACAGCTCGGCAATCACTTATATATACAATACTACAGATGACAGACGGAAGTTATTCAGTATTAGTGCGATTTGAATGGGACGCATACAATATTGACATCTCGGCAATCACTTATATATACAATACTACAGATGACAGCCGGAAGTTATTCAGCATTAGTGCGATTTGAAAGGGACGCATACAATATTGACTGCTCGGCAATCACTTATATATACAATACTACAGATGACAGACGGGAAGTTCTGAATTCTTATTGCGATTTGAAAGGGACGCATACAATATTGACATCTCGGCAATCACTTATATATACAATACTATAGATGACAGCCGGAAGTTATTCAGTATTAGTGCGATTTGAAAGGGACGCATACAATATTGACAGCTCGGCAATCACTTATATATACAATACTACAGATGGCAGACGGGAAGTTCGGAATTATTATTGCGATTTTAAAGGGACGCATACAATATTGACATCTAGCTAATCACGTATAGATACAATACTACAGATGGCAGATGCTACTTTATCGTTTACAAACAATATTGCAGCAACATTGATCGATCACATTCGATGCACATTATACACAACTATGCACTTTCATTCATGTTAGCCTGGACGTGTGCTTGTTACTATAAGATCGCGTTTAAGAAATATTGATTACGCATATGAGCAAACATTACAAACATGCACTGTATGTGTGATATTTTACACTTTCACATTGAGATTCATTGTTTGAAAATAACATTTCAGCAAACAACAAAAAAACGCCCACTGTGAAAGCATTCGCGCCGCTCACATACAAACAGGTGAATACAATCAGCAATCATTACAAACTCACTACCATTGGACTAATTGTACTATAAATCCCCCAAACAACATGGCCAATGCATCACTTGTGATCCACATCAGATCAAGTGCTTACCTTGTTACGCTGTTTTGAAAGATGGATGACGATGACATGGTAGACGCTGCTGGTGGTGCTATTGGCGAACTAGCTGTTGGTCGAATCAGGCAGCCTCGGCGGCTCAGACCGAGACGAAGGGGTCGTCTGGTTCGAGGTCCTCGTGTCTACAGGGTGAGACCCACCTTGGAAAACATGAGCGACTTTGAGGTTTTTGATAAGTATCGGCTCGATCGCGAACAGCTCATTGGCCTTTACGATCTTCTTAAACCTCATTTGGAGCCACGTATACAAATAAGGACTGCTGTTCCCCCCATGAGTAAGATGCTAAGCTGTCTATACGTCCTGGCCTCCGGGAGTTTTCAATCCGGAGAACTGTACATGCATGGCCTGGCTCAAGGTACATTCTCTGGGGTGTTTGATAACTTTCTGGACGCCATGGTACGTATCAGTAAGCAATACATAGGATTCCCACAGAATGATGGTGATTGGAGGCGCCTGAAGCGGGAATTCTTTGATATTGCTCAATTGCCCAATGTCTTGGGAGCCATTGATTGTACCCACATTGCGCTGCGTGCTCCAATTGATGACTTGCCCTTCAGAAATCGCAAACATTTTCATAGCCTCAACGTGCAGTATGTTTGTGACGCACGGATGAGGATTATGCATGTGTATGCGAATTTTGGAGGGGCTTGTCATGATGCCCGCATCCTCTCTCTGTCGTCCCTGTGGAGCCAGTTTGAGGAAAGACAAATGCCCCCTGGTTATCTCGTTGGTGAGTATTTGTGCTCAACATGGTTAATTATTTTGACAATTGCCCCTGTATTTTTTAACTGTTAGCGTCATGTTCAGCTATAGGATTAAATTTAACCATTTCTTATTTACCGACGCTAATGTCTAGTTTTATTGAAAAGCAGATATGTAGCATGTCTTACCTTAAGTGTTCAGATAGAGAATGCAATGTAACCATGTAGTTAGCATTTTACACAAGGTTTGGTTTAGGAGAAATACGCATATGTAGCATGTCTTAGATGAAATGGCAAGATATTATCTCATGCAATTTAACCCTGTCATTGCCTTTTTCCGCTAATGTCTAGTTTTATTGAAATGCAGATATGTAGCATGTCTTACCTTAAGTGTTCAGATAGAGAATGCAATGTAACCATGTAGTTAGCATTTTACACAAGGTTTGTTTTAGGAGAAATACGCATATGTAGCATGTCTTAGATGAAATGGCAAGATATTATCTCATGCAATTTAACGCTGTCATTGTCTTTTTCCGCTAATGTCTAGTTTTATTGAAATGCAGATATGTAGCATGTCTTACCTTAAGTGTTCAGATAGAGAATGCAATGTAACCATGTAGTTAGCATTTTACACAAGGTTTGTTTTAGGAGAAATACGCATATGTAGCATGTCTTAGATGAAATGGCAAGATATTATCTCATGCAATTTAACGCTGTCATTGTCTTTTTCCGCTAATGTCTAGTTTTATTGAAATGCAGATATGTAGCATGTCTTACCTTAAGTGTTCAGATAGAGAATGCAATGTAACCATGTAGTTAGCATTTTACACAAGGTTTGTTTTAGGAGAAATACGCATATGTAGCCTGTCTTAGATGAAATGGCAAGATATTATCTCATGCAATTTAACGCTGTCATTGTCTTTTTCCGCTAATGTCTAGTTTTATTGAAATGTAGATATGTAGCATGTCTTACCTTAAGTGTTCAGATAGAGAATGCAATGTAACCATGTAGTTAGCATTTTACACAAGGTTTGTTTTAGGAGAAATACGCATATGTAGCATGTCTTAGATGAAATGGCAAGATATTATCTCATGCAATTTAACGCTGTCATTGTCTTTTTCCGCTAATGTCTAGTTTTATTGAAATGCAGATATGTAGCATGTCTTACCTTAAGTGTTCAGATAGAGAATGCAATGTAACCATGTAGTTAGCATTTTACACAAGGTTTGGTTTAGGAGAAATACGCATATGTAGCATGTCTTAGATGAAATGGCAAGATATTATCTCATGCAATTTAACGCTGTCATTGTCTTTTTCCGCTAATGTCTAGTTTTATTGAAATGCAGATATGTAGCATGTCTTACCTTAAGTGTTCAGATAGAGAATGCAATGTAACCATGTAGTTAGCATTTTACACAAGGTTTGGTTTAGGAGAAATACGCATATGTAGCATGTCTTAGATGAAATGGCAAGATACAGAATTATATATAAATTTATTTCTTTTTTTTATGTTTCTGACAACTTTTAATATGGATTATGTTTTAAAAAAAATATATTTCTACAACAATAACTAGTTTAAGTATTCTGTTTGAATTATGTTCTGTTCTAAATTTATAGGTGATTCTGGGTACATGAGCCGGCCTTGGCTCATTACCCCCTTGCGTAGCCCAACTGATGTGTCTGAGGAGCGCTACAATAGGGCTCATAAGAGAACCAGGGCGGTGGTTGAAAGGATGTTCGGGCTCCTGAAGATGAGATTCAGGTGCCTGGACCGTTCTGGAGGAGCACTCCAGTACAACCCAAAGAAGGTGGCTAAGATCGTTGTAGCCTGTAGCGTCCTGCATAATATTGCACAGCGGGCTGGGATGCTGCAGGCCGTCCCGGTGGACAGAGACCTCCTCAGAGATGAGGAGGATGATCCTGTTCTAGAGGGGGAATTCCAGGACGAGGGACTTGATGTCAGAGCAGACGTCATCAACCGCCACTTTAGACGGTAAATAATAGAAGTTACACTGGAGTATTTTCAATAGATGTGAACTCTATGGAAATGACAAGTAGAGAATTGTGCAAACATGTTAGTATTGATCAAATGTTAGAATAATCTTTATTTTTCATAATATAGGTGATGCTCTGGGCATTGGGTCCTATAGCGAGTCTTTGCCACCTGGTTTTTAAAGAGGACATCAGATGGTAAGTAGAAATGTATGGACTGTTGCTGGCATGATTTGTACACAAATACATCATATGGCATACATTTAAAAAATATAATTTTGTTTACACATTACTTAAAATGTACATAATCAGAAAGGGATACTCTAGAATGACTATGGTTCAATGTCACACAGAGGTTTGTTCTGCTCAATATGACTCATCTTCACACTTGATAGAAAATAACACAGGTTCATACACAGGCTTAGTAAGCTAGTGATAGATATTTATTATGAAATGGGGGGTGGGAGAGGGGTACAGAACTGATTCACACACTTGTATGAAATCTTTATATATAATTTCTTACATTAGGGAGATGACTTAATCTAAAGACTGAAAGGGAACAATTTGAAGCCTGACAGTGAAGATTTCCAAGACTGACAGTGGGGAAAAAGCCAAGATTGAAATTGAAGTATACCAATGGGATCATGTCTGGCATTATATTTCAATTCTGCTGACCTTGAAAACCATACAAATACATGTTCACATGGTAAGTGCAAACTATTTGATAGAATAAGGCTGTGGAGACATCCTATTGGAGACACTTAGATGATTTTCTATTTTGTAGATGGTATTTCCCAGTCCTCTATTTAATGAACTGATGAATAAGACACCTATTGAAGATCAACTGTTTACCCCTGAATTGACTTTCAAAGACCATGCATTGTCCAGGTTGGTGTACCAATGCATGCTAGTGAAGACTGTAGAATATTAGTAGCTTACATACATTAGTCATATTTAGTTCTTAATGAGATATTTAGGGATCACAATCAGACACTTAGATGATTGTACTTTTTTAGATGGTATTTCCCAGTCCTCTATTTAATGAACTGATGAATAAGACACCTATTGAAGATCAACTGTTTACCCCTGAATTGACTTTCAAAGACCATGCATTGTCCAGGTTGGTGTACCAATGCATGCTAGTGAAGACTGTAGAATATTAGTAGCTTACATACATTAGTCATATTTAGTTCTTAATGAGATATTTAGGGATCACAATCAGAAAAAGGAATACATATTATAGTTGATATAGAGGTATTTGAATGGACATGAAATATTACATTTATGTTCATCATACATATATTGTTTACATGTGATATACATTATTATGTATAATTTTAATTTTTGATATTTAAATATAATTTTTAATCAACAATATAATGGTGTATGTATTTAATTAATTTAAAATCAATGTAATGATTATCTTTAAAAAATGTTGATCAAAGTTAGAGCATAGACACCATATGATTTTAAATGTATTTTATGAATATTTTACAACGTGTGTATTAACTTTGTTCCATTTTTATTATTTGTCATTTCAGATTGGCATCTGATGACTTCCTGGAATATTTAATTATTTTCTATTAAATATATGTTTATTTTTAACAGATTCTAATATATATCAATATAATCTGTAAATAAAACTTGGACTCCCTTGACTGGTAGTTGGCTATTTGACAAGCACATGCATAAGAGAAAATAATGCATTAATAGTAGAAAATAAAAATCTTACGAGAATATTAAAATATATCTTTTAACATTAATTGGGGAGTCAGATTCTTCAATGCTTTTATATAGAAAAAGTATATATTAAAAATATTTAGGATATGTAGTAATATTATGATTGTTTTAACATTTAATAAGGTGAAGTGGTTCAATTACATGAAAGTGACAGTGTTGTTGAATGTAAAAAGAATTGTATAAGATCATGTATCTTCCTTAGGTATCTCAAAACATTATTAGAAAATATTTTACAATTATTACATTTATAAATGGTAGGTCATTTAACTTGATATTTTTAACAAATTAGTTATTGGATGCCAGGTTAATCTATGTAATTTTCTAGTGGAGTCATTTAACTATACTTAGTAATATTATGTATTTATTACAATCTTACCTCTTGGGTTAGACATCAAAAATAGAATGTAATTTCCCCTTTAGTTTATTTTGTCAATGTTAAATCAAAATACAACATGTTTGGGTCCTTAAAGGGGTCATTCAAAATGTATATTTTGTATAGATTGTTACAAATATCATACAAGAATTTAAACATATTTAGAATGTACTATAGAATTACATTCAGTCTTTAAATATACTTGTTAAAATAAAAATAAATGCACATATCTTAGTCAATGATATAAGGCATCTATATGCAAACAACAATCAGCATCAAAATAGCCTATGTAGAGATGTATTTAATCCACGAATATATATAATTACAATATAATGATTGAATAACAAAACATATTAAGTTGGTCAAATATAAGATTATTATACAAAATGCATACATAACATATAGCTTAATGTCCCTCTACGCTGAAGGCTAAAAAACGACCTCATTTAATAAATATATTTCAGTCAGTGTGTAAAACAATCTAGAAGTTAATCTAAATTTGCTTTACTCATATGTTAGACTCATTTAGCAAAAGGAAGGTGCCTAGGTTTATGATATATTAAGCATTATTGTGAAATGTTTATTTAAAGGGACATGAACTCAAAATATACTTAAAGGTAGACAGTTAAAAAATTAATGATTTATACATTCTGAATGAGTATTCTATTTTAATCAACTTTAAAACTTGTCTCATATTATGAATGCTCATTGTGATGTTGCTATCATTACTTTAAAAATAAGGCAGTAAATAGCTAATTTATTTGCTTCAGTACTCTGGACAGAACTTGATTGTTTGGAATAATTGATGCAACAATCGTCAAGGACAACCCAGGTTTTTATTAAACAATTGTCCGTAATATAAAATATCATTATTGATTTGCAAAGAAACATAACAAGATAACTGTTAACATTTGATAATCGTATTAAATAATAAAGTTGATTAACATTTCATGCTCAATCACCAATGGTAAATTTGTTTGGACAGTGTCCCTTTAAGAGATTTAAAGAGTGTATTTACTTCTCTTCCTATCTTGACATACTTTGCTTGAAAAGCATATCGAGATAGGCTCAGTAGATGAAGATTGGTGGATGCACAGAGATGCCTTATGTGATTGTCTCAACCATGTGCATTTAAATTTCTTCTGTTGAGGATATATAAATACTAAGAGAAAATGATTTACATTTTAAAGTCTAAACAATCTTCTATCTCTACAGATCATTTGATACAATTGTTTGTAATGTCTCTTTAAAACTAAAGACGCCATTGCACAATAACATATATGAGCACTTCAGACAAATACAAGCTCGAGGTTTATTTGCGAATAACAAATCTGTAGTTTAACATTTATAAACAGATTATCCAAGTTACTGACATTCTAACCGGAATTTTAACATTAATAAATATTGCGTGGGAAACGCATCTTCAAACACCAGATTAGCATATTTAAACATTGTGTGCTATTGCGTGACATTAGACTCTAATCAATGTGCATTATAAATACATTTAATAGAGCAATGTCAATACTTCACAATAAATTTATTTAAAGAACAATAAAGACATACAATATTAAATGTGTATTTGTATTAAAGAAACAGACCGTTATTAAACCGAGAAATGTCTACAACATTAATAATGTGACAGTATTAGATTTTAAAGAGTATTTAATCATTAATATTTCACGGATCACGGATATTAAATCTGCGTCACACATATCCGCATGACAGGCCCATGAGTTACAAATAAGTCTACATGAAAAATGAAGTTACAGCACCACCAAGCGGTATGTGTAAGGAAGTTACTAAGATATGAAACATTAAGGAACGGCCAATCAGAGTTCATCACACAAACACAACTTGAGTCAGGATGGTCTCACAGACATTATAACAATATTTCAAACTTTTATCCAATCAGATGTACAGATAAATTGTCCCATGGTGCATCTCATGTTTACTTCACCATATAAAAGTCCATTACACGTTGCCATCTTTGTCAGTTCTCTAATGCCTGCAGGCAGTATATATATTTATATATTTATATATTATTATCAAACCGAGCAGGCATGTCAGTTCCCAGGTTCACCAAGGAGGAGAGCGCAGCACTGGTCCACGCCGTCAAGGACTTTTATCCCCAGCTGTTTGGGAACAAGAGGAGCTCGACAGATGCGCCTGTTAAGAAGGCCCTCTGGGAGTCTATCACCAATGCGGTTAGATTGGTGTGTGACGTCCAGAGGACCCAGGATCAGATCATGAGGAGATTCGGAGATATGAGGTTGCGTTTATCGAAAAAAGTCAACCTCATAAGGGACTGGGTACAAGCCCGTAAGAGAGGGGGCCAAAGAAAGGCCCCGCGGAAACTGTACCTACTCCCTTATGAGGTGACTTTATGCGAGCTCCTCAATCTCCGGGTCCCCAAAAGATTTAGATCCTCGCCATCCTCGGCCTCCTCTTCTTCCCTCCCAGCTGCGGGATCTGAAAGTCCTGACGCGGGGGACAGGGCAGATGCTTCTCCGTCCGGTGGCCTGGGAGGAGCCGATAGAGAATCTGAACCAGGTAATTATCCAACTTCATATAATATTTTTTATTTTAAAAATCAAATATGTGTATTTAGTCAGATACTAAACCTATACAGATCTCACAACATACACTACATATGATGTTTAGATATCTGATTTTAGATTATTGACACATGAAATAGGAATGATGTTTCTTGCGCTCTACAGAATATGCGTCACAGAGCGGAAATGTAATTTCGCATCCACGTTAACATGGGTTTGCGGAAAGTGGCATTGCTTTATACATGTTGTTCAAATGACGGATGCGTAATTCCGCTTGGAATCATTGCGCAATGATCGCGAAAATGGCATTTCTCATCCACGTTAACATGGGTTTGAGGAAAGTGGCATTGCTTTATACATGTTGTTCAAATGACGGATGCATAATTCCGCTTGGAATCATTGCGCAATGATCGCGAAAATGGCATTTCTCATCCACGTTAACATGGGTTTGCGGAAAGTGGCATTGCTTTATACATGTTGTTCAAATGACGGATGCGTAATTCCGCTTGGAATCATTGCGCAATGATCGCGAAAATGGCATTTCTCATCCACGTTAACATGGGTTTGCGGAAAGTGGCATTGCTTTATACATGTTGTTATAAATTAAATGGAAATTCTTAGATTAGTGAAGAATACAGTATTCTTATTTTAAATATTATAGCTAATAAAAAACGAATAATACAAATAAATTATAACATATGGCCATCAATTGATGATTATGTAATAACAAGCAGATATTCTTAAAGATACAGTAAACAACACAACTGATTGAAAATAAGAGTCCAGGATATATTTATCATTAATTTAATTGCGGAAACTATTAACTCATGGGACTACCAAAGGATTAATATTTTTCTATTGATTTGTTATTAATGTAAATATTTTAAACATGGCATGATTAGTATTAATGATATGCAATCCTCATTTAATATATTACAGATATGGATGTGGCTGCTGGATCCTCAAGCCAGGGCTTGTCACAGTATGGTATGTCTCATTTTAATTGACATTTGTCTTCGAAACATGGACTGAACATTACATACTAAATACACATTGTTCAATATTTATATGTAATGTCTATTTAATAGATGAAAATTATATAATTATTCGGATATCCTTAAATAACATATTTGATTTTAATTGCATGCTCAATACCATTCATTACATCAACATATGGAGTAGATAATTAATTAACAAACAACAACATTGTGGAATCTATTTAATTTTAGATTAAAGGGATACTGAGCTACAATTATTAATATTGTCTTTCACATACAGTATGCAATATTAATAAACATAAAATATAATACTATCATCATATGTGACATATTCTATTGCTAAATGTAGTTTAAAATAAAGAAAGTACGTTTATGTGCATCTAAATATTTGTTGACCAACCTGGGTTTATATTGATGATTGGTGGATACCTTCAACAAACAATATTTATTGAATCCAATATTCCTTATCTGCCTTTAAGATTAATATCGAGCAACATTCTAATTATAATAGGAGTCAATGTTAAATCATTTTTTACAGTTTGAACATAGAAATCAATTATTTAAATTAATCATGTCAGTGTCCCTTTAAGACAAAATAGATTCATTCATCTTTACATTCTTTTTATTAAAAACTATTGATATATAAATCTAATTATCTGTTGGAGTTACTTTATAGATATCTGCATACTCTAACAGCACCATGATTACATATTTGTAATAATCAATTTTGTTATGTATTGTGATAAAAATGTGTTGTGTCCTAAACAAGATTACTGTACATTGAAAAAATGGGTCGATGTGACACATGTTTGTTTAGATTTGTCAACAGATGCTCCTCAATATGTGGTTTGTGTGTATTCTTGTAACTTCTTAAGGACATATGACGGAATTATTCCGTCATAAAACAATTGAGCTAAGTGAAAGCCGTGTCCTTAAAGGGTTAAGAACATTGATCATTGGGTATATTTAGATATGCAATAGCAGCATCTGAGATGAATTTGATGTCTAATGTAGTCTGACATTAAACATATGTTCAATACAGATATGTTTACAGAATCCCCTTGATTCAATCAAGCATTTTCTGGTGTAATGACTGCTCTATTCTTCACATTTTAAAGTTGATTAATGTTAAAATTCTAGACAGATGTGATTTAGTGATATCCAAAATGTGTTTAATAATATATATCTATATCATTCATAGAGAGAGTTGGTGTGGGAAGCCCACAGGAATCCAGCAGTGACATAGAGCCGCCTTTGCGGTCTCCTGGTAAGTCCATTGACTCATTTATATGTAATTGAAGGTGTATTGCTAATCAATATTATGATCATGATTCCGATGAAGCATAACATTATAAACAATCATAAAATTTATCTTCTGATTATATATTTCTTTTTTCTATTGAGCGATTAATAATTTCAACTTTATTAGTCTACACATTTGTTATTCATAAGATGTATAACATATGTTTTTCTCTATTTGATTTTTTGACAACAGTCATCAAGTGATACACACATGAGAAATCTTAAATTTTCTATGTACTATGCTTTTATGAATTTAACATTAAGACAAACAATACATTAAAATTCTGATTTATTGACAATAACAAATCTATTGTCATTTGTATGCTCCATCAAAATGATGTAAATCATAACTTTGTGTGTGTATATCTTTAATGCAACATTGATGTGCGTATTTGAGCAACAGTAACATATGTTATAATATCTGATCTTAAGGTGTACACAACATGTTATGTTTTACAGAGATTGATGTCACATGTGGGATGGAGGAGGAAGAGGCTGCCTTGGAGTCTGATGGTATGTGAAATATATCTATCATGTTTCCAACATGTTTCTTTTTTGGAAATCATTTTATTGAAGACATTCAAAGTCTACAGCTTTTTCCCTTTAAAAAGGAATATTATTTGTCTGTTCAAATACAGTACTGCCCCCTTTCTATATCAGGCAGCATGAAAATCTGCTTGTATATTTTTTTTTAAGAATATATAATTCATGCCATCATTATGTCACATGCATATTCCATGCCAAAACACAATAATAAGTTTCAAATTGTACAGACAGTCATTGAGATTCATCTGAGTGCCTATATAGATACCATATCCTCATTTCAGAATAGTTTACAGATTCAAACACACTTCGAAGTATATTGAAAACATAATCAATTTGAAATGCGTTGATTTGATGTCAGGATGTATGAGATGTTAATATATTTTATTTACATTTTCAGATGGATCCACCACTTCTGGTCATCTGGATTCCACCCCTGCCCAGTCACAGACCCCTCCCCATGCACACACCCCTGACCATGGCCACACCCCTGCACACACCCAGAGCCCTTCCCATCACCAAACTCATGAACATGCCCCGACCACTGCCAGCCCTTCCCATATTTCATATCCTGTCCCTCCCGAAACACGCCCATACACCCCCCTTCGCCGCTCTCCCCGTATTCTGGCCCGTACAGCTGCCCAGACCCAAACTCCCCACTCCCCAGCTGTACGGCCTACCCTGGAGCGGCAGCTCACCACTCCCCAAGCCATTCCCATCCCTCCCCAAGCCAATCCCATCCCTCCCCCCTGTTTAAACCTTCATTGTCCTGGGTGTCAGATTGTCCTTCCCAGGCACAGCTGTAAGTATCATTCTAAATACACTTTATAAGATACTTAAAGGTACAGTGAAGTTAAATTGTTTAAATTGTGATTCAAATCCAGCATGCAATGTTAAGCCAATGTATAATAGAATACTCTTATGAATTATTCGTCATTCTCTTGATATATTTTTGGAAAACAACTTATTCCTATAATTAGTTTAAACAATAAAATAAATGTGGCCATCATTTCTTTATTGTTGGATGAAT
The DNA here is from genome assembly GCF_027579735.1 of Bombina bombina. Classification (NCBI taxonomy): domain Eukaryota; kingdom Metazoa; phylum Chordata; class Amphibia; order Anura; family Bombinatoridae; genus Bombina; species Bombina bombina. Next base: position 1,301,409,843 of record NC_069500.1, read on the forward strand.
GTATCCATCAACCAGCATGCACAAACAAAGTTCATCAACAAATATTGGCTTCCATAAAAAGCAACATTCTTGCATTCAAAATCTAGCTTGAGAATTAAAACATATAATGAATATGTGTAATTTCTAAAGATTTGTCATGTCATGCTCTATCTGAATCAGTCCATTAAATATTTAGGTTCAGTGTCCCTTTAATTGGATATCACTACATATACCAAACACCACTACTTGGATACAAAATTTTATGTACAAATGTGGATACATTATCTCTTGTCTAACCCAGTGGGAATGTAATTTCTTCTGGTTGCTATGTTTACACAGCTTGTCCTCAATGCCAAAATGTTTAAGGATAGGTGTGCCTACCACAGTCTAAATTGAATTTTTAAATTGCTGATGTAAGTACAATGTAAATCCTTTAACAACATTTGATACACTCAAGCTGTATAAGTGGATCATCTAAAACCAATTAAAGGGGACAACATGTTTGAGTAACATGAGCCTTTAATGATTTCTGTCTGTCTGAATAACCTAATTCATGTGTAAAGAATATATGAAAATTAATTTTGGTAAATAATTATTTGTCTTTATGATGACAATGTATGTATAAAAAATATTTATTCTGTTGTGTAATTATCCTTAATATTTAATTTTATTTTATTTTAGGCTGTGACTCAGCATGGCTCATGCTAGAAGGGATAGCAAGAGTAGAGCAGGCCGTGTTGAGGAACGCAGCTGTCCTGAGAGGGATGAACGACACCATGCAGGCCCAGCTCCGGGTTCAGGACTTGACTCTGCGTGAAATTATGCAATTACGTTCAAGGCCTGAATCTGGAGCTGGACATGCACAGGACAATGAAGAGGATGACCAGTAAGTGGAGGATCTGGATATGCTCCATGGTGGCAGATAATAATCCTCCGTCCACATGTTGAATTTGTATTTATATTGTTGCCATTTGGCCTTTTTATCAGTTTATTGTTGTGCCTGTTGCACTCTTTTACCTTGTCATGTGTCTCCAATGGGGCTATGCTGGCCCTTGGCAACTCTCTTCATGGACTGTGATGCACTGTGTTACCTTGTCATGTGTCTCCAATGGGGCTATGCTGGCCCTTGGCAACTCTCTTCATGGACTGTGATGCACTGTGTTACCTTGTCATGTGTCTCCAATGGGGCTATGCTGGCCCTTGGCAACTCTCTTCATGGACTGTGATGCACTGTGTTACCTTGCCATGTGCCTCCAATGGGGCTATGCTGGCCCTTGGCAACTCTCTTCATGGACTGTGATGCACTGTGTTACCTTGCCATGTGTCTCCAATGGGGCTATGCTGGCCCTTGGCAACTCTCTTCATGGACTGTGATGCACTGTGTTACCTTGTCATGTGTCTCCAATGGGGCTATGCTGGCCCTTGGCAACTCTCTTCATGGACTGTGATGCACTGTGTTACCTTGCCATGTGTCTCCAATGGGGCTATGCTGGCCCTTGGCAACTCTCTTCATGGACTGTGATGCACTGTGTTACCTTGCCATGTGTCTCCAATGGGGCTATGCTGGCCCTTGGCAACTCTCTTCATGGACTGTGATGCACTGTGTTACCTTGCCATGTGTCTCCAATGGGGCTATGCTGGCCCTTGGCAACTCTCTTCATGGACTGTGATGCACTGTGTTACCTTGCCATGTGTCTCCAATGGGGCTATGCTGGCCCTTGGCAACTCTCTTCATGGACTGTGATGCACTGTGTTACCTTGCCATGTGTCTCCAATGGGGCTATGCTGGCCCTTGGCAACTCTCTTCATGGACTGTGATGCACTGTGTTACCTTGTCATGTGTCTCCAATGGGGCTATGCTGGCCCTTGGCAACTCTCTTCATGGACTGTGATGCACTGTGTTACCTTGCCATGTGTCTCCAATGGGGCTATGCTGGCCCTTGGCAACTCTCTTCATGGACTGTGATGCACTGTGTTACCTTGCCATGTGTCTCCAATGGGGCTATGCTGGCCCTTGGCAACTCTCTTCATGGACTGTGATGCACTGTGTTACCTTGCCATGTGTCTCCAATGGGGCTATGCTGGCCCTTGGCAACTCTCTTCATGGACTGTGATGCACTGTGTTACCTTGCCATGTGTCTCCAATGGGGCTATGCTGGCCCTTGGCAACTCTCTTCATGGACTGTGATGCACTGTGTTACCTTGCCATGTGTCTCCAATGGGGCTATGCTGGCCCTTGGCAACTCTCTTCATGGACTGTGATGCACTGTGTTACCTTGCCATGTGTCTCCAATGGGGCTATGCTGGCCCTTGGCAACTCTCTTCATGGACTGTGATGCACTGTGTTACCTTGTCATGTGTCTCCAATGGGGCTATGCTGGCCCTTGGCAACTCTCTTCATGGACTGTGATGCACTGTGTTACCTTGCCATGTGTCTCCAATGGGGCTATGCTGGCCCTTGGCAACTCTCTTCATGGACTGTGATGCACTGTGTTACCTTGCCATGTGTCTCCAATGGGGCTATGCTGGCCCTTGGCAACTCTCTTCATGGACTGTGATGCACTGTGTTACCTTGCCATGTGTCTCCAATGGGGCTATGCTGGCCCTTGGCAACTCTCTTCATGGACTGTGATGCACTGTGTTACCTTGTCATGTGTCTCCAATGGGGCTATGCTGGCCCTTGGCAACTCTCTTCATGGACTGTGATGCACTGTGTTACCTTGTCATGTGTCTCCAATGGGGCTATGCTGGCCCTTGGCAACTCTCTTCATGGACTGTGATGCACTGTGTTACCTTGCCATGTGTCTCCAATGGGGCTATGCTGGCCCTTGGCAACTCTCTTCATGGACTGTGATGCACTGTGTTACCTTGTCATATGGCTCATATATTCCTTATTTTTACAAGATTATTTATAAACGTTTTGTATGTTTTCTTACATACTAATAAAATACATTTTATTTCACAAATCTTTGTCCTCATTCTTCCTGTTATTTTTTGAAAGCTCTAGTTTATGCTGTTGATCCTTAAAGGGACCTACCAAATATATTTGTTATAATGAAATCATATATGTAAGACAATAGTAAATGACTTTAAGATTACCATCTCCAATGTAATCTTATTATTTGTGTTTATATTATTTTCTCTTAGCTCTATCATTGCCTGATTATGATTAGCAGAGTAATTTCTTTATATATGTATATATATTTGTATTTGTGTATATATGTATATTGAAATGTTCTGATCCATGTGTGTATTTATAAACTCTGCATGAATTGATGCACCTTTACCAAATGATCTGAGTATTGATACAATGATATAATCCCTGTAAAGTGTTCATTTTATTTAAATAGTATTGACTATGTGTATGCTCTTTTTAAAAACAAAATAATGTCCCTTTAAGTGATGTTGATCACAATTGTTAATGAATGTATTTCCATTTGTAAAGCGTTTTTGTCCTTTTTACAAGAACAAGGACATATAATTTTATTAATAAACAATCTTATTGTAATGTTGACAGCACCTGTATTTCATTTTCAAATCTATATTATTGTCAAAGTGTAACCAAATAAATCTCTGTGTGTAATGCAAATAATGTAGATGATGAATATTAGTTAACTAATATGTTAACTAAATACATCTCCTCCCATTTATGGCTATAGGTAGGCTGACAATAATTAAACTTGAATAAATGACACGTTTAATCAATCCATGTATAACTATTGTTATTCAACAACAATCCAAACATATCTTAAAACATCAATGGCATATGTATTTCTCATGTGTATCTTTTAAATGTTAAAGATATACACCATAGCTATAGTTCAAGGGACAGTCAAGTCCGAAAAGATGATTCTGGATTTGTTGTCATTCCTAGATAGCAATCTACACACATACTAGTTCCTAAAATATAAATACGTTTCTTAGTGATATGCCAAGATGTCACTGAGTCCTTGTATTGTCTGCGGTTTTTCAGCGATCTCGGATGCGCCATGTTGCTTAAGACGTCACCTGCCAGGCTGTCCAATGATTCCTTGTATTGACTGACGTTCTTACGTGATCAGGAATATGCCTTTTATTGGATTGCGTTTTGACGCGATCAAGGATGCGCCTTTTTTTTGGGCGTTCTTACGTGATCAATAATGTGCCTTTCATTGGATGGCGTTCTTACGTGATCAATAATGTGCCTTTCATTGGATGGCGTTCTTACGTGATCAAGGAAGCGCCATGTTAAGACGGCACATGTAAAGGTAAAAAAACGTCTGATTGGATTGCGTAGTCCCGCAATATTTGTGCACGTTAAAAACGTTTGTGACTGCATGCAATTTTAAAAAGCTTGCGAATATGTATTATTTGCATCATGTTACATTGTTGACCCGTAGCTGATAAAGACCACCACATTCTCTTTTGCTGGATGTCTGGTTGAATCAACGAACGAAAGCAAAATGTTTTCATGCATAGGATATTTATAGGCAAGTGCAAATCTCTACAGTCCATGTTTAATATGTTTGTCAACAATGTTCCTTTTTCTGAAAAATTACTGTTGTGTTTAATGTTGAACATATCTAATTAATAAATATGCGCTATTGTGTTTGAATAAAGTAATCAATATGCATTTATCATATGCTAAATATATGATGCCGACTTCTTCTAAATGTAATTTCGTTGTATATTTTATTAAAGGTTCATTAGACACTCACATTATAAATCAAAATCTTGGATTTTGTCTCTAGTTAGATAGTCCATTGTTTAACCAATAGGTTTATTTTGTCTTGTGTTCTAAGAAAATGTAAGTAATTTTCTTACTCCTCGCAAAGCCTCTGAGTTTCATGTGAGTACCATCTCCAGCTTTGTCCAGTTTGTGTAAAGGGTCTTTTCATATGTTAATGATGGTGTATTGTGTTGTTTTACGGTTGTAATGGTGGTTCATCTATATTTTCAATATAGCTAACCCTATTTTATTTGCAAGTGTTTGAAGCTTTTTAATATTGATATCAGTATATGTTAATCTTGTTGTTTGTAGTAGTGTCTATTACATACAGTTATGTAAAAAATATAGGATACTGTCCCTTGAATGCAAATGTTGTTTTTTGTATCATGTATGAGATCCACATAGTTTAATCTTCAAATATATATTTGTTAGCATATTTCCCCCCCCCCCACTCCTAAATGGACTTTAAACCATATTCATTGTTAAAATAAAAATATTTACAATAAAATATTAACACAATAATGTCTCTTAAAGAAAATAGACTTTATTTAACACGTCAATATAAATGTGATTTTAAAATTTATTTTTTGACAAAGTACATGTAGATATACCAACAAGCTTAAAATATGTGTTAGCATATGTAATGTTGTTAAAGGGACAGTTTAGAAAAATTTTATTTTTTAAAATTATTCGAAAAGTCAATTCTGTAATATCAAGGATATAAAATGTTTCTCAACAATTGAACATTTGTCTGGGTTTATTTAAATTTGCTATCTAAACCTATGAGGTTGGTGTGCTCATTTCTTCAATCTTGAAGATTGCTTGTAATCATTATACAATTTGAGCACTAGAGGGCATTTGGATAGCATTTGTATATGTAAAACCTTGTGCTCATACAGCATATTATTGACCATGTATTGATAATTGATATCTAAAATGTTGTTATGTCAGAACAACAAATAAGTGGTCATTTTTCATAGTCATAGATACAAGGGTAAGCACATAAGTCACACATGTATTTCTCCATGTTTTGTTGTTTCCAACTTTATAATGCGTAATACAGTGTTTTCTTTGTAATCAATAATTTTCTGACTGTCCCTTTAAGCTGTGTTATTGGCATTCAAACAGTAATATGCCATCATGGATAATTGTTATGGTAATTTAGTTAGCGATTCGGGAAACAGTTTGGACATCACATCACAGAAACCAATCAATATCATGAACAAGGATAGGTATGTGATGATGTGGTTTTCACACACTTATAACCCACACTCTGCAAACAATCTTCCTCCATGGACCCGGTCCCATAGAAGTCGATTATATACAGAGTGTGGTCCACAAGTGTATGAAAACCACATCATCACATACCTATCCATTACACATTACATAAAAAAATAATTTGAAGATGGAAAAAAATACTTACTTCCTCTTCCTTCCCCTCTTCCCACGGGGCTGAGGCTCTGGGAGAGGCAACTGCCGACTCCGAAGAGTCCTCCTTGGAGCTGTTGTGGGAGGAGTGGAAGGAAGAGTACTGGGACGACCAAGGTGAGGAGTAGATGGCTGAGGAGGAGAAGATGGATGAGGAGGAGAAGATGGCTGAGGAGGAGGAGGAGTAGATGGCTGAGGAGGAGGAGGAGTAGATGGCTGAGGAGGAGGATGAGATGGGCCGGCAGGAGGAGATGGCCCAGCAGCAAGAGGCCCAGCAACAAGAGGCCCAGCAACAGGAGGTAGACCAGCATGCGCCTCCCGGAAAAAAGTGAACATTTCTTGATGAAGCTGAAACATTCTTGTTTGTCCTTCTTGTATTCTATTCAGTATGCTGATTATTTCATTTTGTCCTTGAATAATTTGATTCTGGCCATCAAGTATTCTGTGTCGTCCTTCTATATTTTCTATCCGGGAGGTACGCATCTGGTCTATGTACTCCAGTAGAACCCGCACCTCCGCTATTTCCTCTTGTTGTGCCTGTTGAACCCGTGCACGGCGGGGTGCCCGTGCACGGCGGGGTGCCCGTGCACGGCGGAGTGCGGGTCTTTGAGGGACCTCGGGTTCCGCGGGTTCCGCGGGTTCAGCGGGATCCTCCTGTGCTTCCGGGGCCTCTTCATCATCTCCCGTGCGCTGTTCGTCACGGGGGGCCTCTTCCCTCCGAAGTGGGAATTCCTCACCACCACTCTCATCCCGGGGAGATGCAGGAGGCTGTGCTGCCTCGTCCCCAGACTCTGTATATAAAAAAATAAATTAAAAAAATATATATATATATTAGCATATTTGCAAATAAAGGTTTAAATGACTTAGCTTACGATACAATTACAAATGCAGAATCATTAATCCACTTTGAAATCCAACAAACAATCAATACGATTTCCGCTTTTTCTAAACCGTGTTTGTGATATCTGTGGTCAATGTGAATGTTTTAGCGTTTGTTTTCAGTCTGTTTAAATGCACACCTAACCTATAGCCTAGATACTGATGTAACCGCAAAGTAATAGAATGCGTGTAAACAACGTTATAGCATTAATCTGATCCTTAACACATGAAACCCAATGTTTTATCTTTCATGATTTAGAAGCATACATTTAGTATCAACTTTCGAATGTACTTTTCTTATCTAATTAGCTTCATTCTCTGGATATTCTTTGCTGAAAAGCATATCTAAATATGCTTCTAAGATGCTGATTGTTAGCTGAATATAGCTGCCTCCTGTGATTGTTTCACTGTGTGCATGGCTATTTCTTCATTAAAATATATCTCAAGAATGAATCTAATTAGGTAATTTAAGTACATTTGAATGTTTTGTCAAATTGTATTCGCTACCTCAATCATGAAAGTAAATGTTTGCGTATAGTGTCCATTGAAATACATTCGTATGTGAAATTATTGTTCAATGAGCTTACCGTCAGATGAGAGTGGCAGGTTCCCGGTATCGATTCCTCCGATACCGACTACTTCCACCTCGGAGATGCTGGGCCGCAACATTTCCTCCCATCGGCAGTACTCCATTTCAAGGGCAGGGCCACCACCGGTCCCTGCGGCATGTCGGGCCTCCAGGCTTAACTTTTTTTTAAGTTCAAGTTTACAGTCCCGGTACCGATGTTTGATAGAATCCATATCCCGGTTCCGGCCACCCACTGCATTGACTGCATTCCTAATCTCGTTCCAGAGCCTCCTCTTGTCAGTCGGGGTGGTCTTTTGGTGCTGCAGCATCCTATGCCTGGCCATATAGGCCTCTACGAGGGCCTCCTTCTCCTCCATCGTAAACCTCGCCTCCCTAGTCGCCTTGGCCTTCCCCTGTGACGATGCCCTCTGTTTCCCAGACTGTGAAGCCCTACTCTGACCGCCACTGGGCCCAGCCACTTGGTCATCTTGAACCAAGTGGCTGGGTCCACCCACCGCTTCCACCCCCGCTTCCTGCCCCCCTTCCTGCCCCCCTTCCTGCCCTGTTCCTCTCCCCCTCCCTCTACTCCCCCCTCTACCTGTCCCCTGCCTGGCCTCCATCTCCTCCCTAAACTAAACCCCAAATAATCAAACAAAAAGTGAGTGTGATGAAATGAAAGGGGCTCAAAATAAAGAACTAAAAAGACAAAAAAGGTGCTTAAAGTGTGAGGGATGTAAAAAAACAAAGAGGGTAAGGAGTATTTAAATAAACGAAAAGAATAAGACTAAAAGGAGGATATGTAAACTAAATGTAACTAGGGGATGGGTATGGGATGGGTATGGGGTATGGGATAAGAGTAAATGGGATGAAAGGGAATGGGACTACAAGGAATGGGGTATGGAGTGTAGTATGAGGGGGTAGGGGGTATGGAGTGTATGTAGTGTTATTGATAAGTGTATGTATGTATTGAATGTGTTTGCGTGTAAATGTGTTAAGTGTACAGATAAATCACTCGCTCGCTAACTCACACTACTTCTAATTCTCACTAACAAACACTCCCACTAACGCTCACTAACTACCACTAACTGACGCTCCCACTAACAACTCTCACTAATAACTCCCACTAACTCACTCACGCTCCCACTAACAGACTCTCTCCCACTCCCACTAACTCCCACTAACTCACTCACTCTCTCACGCTAACACTACCAACTGACTCTCTCACGCTAACACTACCAACTGACTCTCTCACGCTAACACTAACTCACTCTCAAAAATTCTCTAACTCTCTATTCTTAAACCTCCAATCTCCAAAGACCCACCAGCAACACAGTCAAAGAAGCCATGCTTGTGTGGTGCTTATATACCCTGTGTAAATGTTTAATGATGTCCCAATTTCCATTGTAATTAGTGTTCAGGTGTGCTTTATTAGCAATTAATATTATTGCAATGTGTATTAGGTGTGTGAATTTGCGCATGCTCATTTCGAGTTGGTATTTGTGGAATGTGTAGAATGCGATGATGTCATAGTGTTCGTTTTAGCTTTCATTGTCCAAAAGTATTCTTATTAAATGTGAATTTGCGATGGTGTGTTCTTCGTGAAGTGTTGTATATGTATGTTTTTCATAATATATAATGATATTGAATGCGATTTTGTTTCTAGTGTATGTATATCTTTTTTAATCCTTGTTGTTATTGTGCGATTTTCCGCATCTTAAAGTATATGCGTATTCCCCGTATAAATAGTATTAAAACTTCCCCCGCTTGTGAATGTGTAATGCTTGTGTGCTTTGTTGATTGATTGTTGTTGTGACATTTGCAGCGTGTTATTGTTGTGCATGATGTGGTATGCGTCATATGACCGAGCTGTGCGTATTCTCGCGAGATCGAGTGTTAGATTAAAAAAGGCAATTTTTTTGCTTTCCCATTGATCTCTATGGGAGACTGTCTAACGCGGGCAGGATTACGCGTGTGACATACACGCGTTAGGAGCATCGTTAGATGGTCTTATCTTAACTCTAAATACCGGAGTCAAACATTGACGTGCGTTAGACATAAACACGCGTGGCGTTAACAGCCCATCTACCGCCGAACTCTAAATCTAGGCCACTAAAGGCTAGATTCCGAGTCTTGCGTTATCCTTAAAAAGCAGCGTTGAGAGGTCCCACCGCTGTTTTTAACGCCCGCTGAGTCTTGAAGGTACAGGTGTACCGCTCTCACTTTTTCGGCCAGACTTGAAAATACCGCAAATCCACTTACGTCAATTGCGTATCCTATTTGGGACTTGCATAGCGCCGGTATTACGAGTCTTCTAAAAAGTGAGCGTTAGACCCTCTCCTGTCAAGCCTGGTACCACATTTAAAAGTCAGTAGTTAAGAGTTTTATGGTCTATCGCCGTAGCATAAAACTCAACTAAAGTTCTAAAAAGTACACTAACACCCATAAACTACCTATTAACCCCTAAACCGAGGCCCCCCCCCACATCACAAACACTAAAATAAAATTTTTAACCCCTAATCTGCCGAACCGGACATCGCCGCCACTATAATAAATATATTAACCCCTAAACCGATGCACTCCCACCTCGCAAACACTAGTTAAATTTTATTAACCCCTAATCTTCCATCACTAACATCGCCAACACCTACCTACATTTAATAACCCCTAATCTGCCACCCCCAACGTCGCCACCACTATATTAAAGTTATTAACCCCTAAATCTAAGTCTAACCCTAACGCCCCCTAACTTAAATATAATTTAAAGAAAATTAAATAAAATTACTACAATTAACTAAATTTTTCCTATTTAAAACTAAATACTTACCTATAATATAGTTCAATCCTATTGGCTGATTGCATCAGCCAATAGGATTTTTTATACCTTAATTCCGATTGGCTGATAGAATTCAGCCAATCGGAATTGAAGGGACGCCATCTTGAATGACATCATTTAAAGGAACCTTCATTCAGTTGTCGGATCAAGAAAGAAGAGGATGCTCAGCGTCGGATGTCTTGAAGATGGACCCGCTCCGTGCCGGATGGATGAAGATAGAAGATGCCGTCTGGATGAAGACTTCTGGCCGTCTGGAGGACCTCTTCTTCCCGGCTTGGATGAAGACTTCTGCCCGTCTGGAGGACCACTTTGCCCGGCTTGGTTGAGGACTTCGGCCCAGTTGGGTGAAGACTTCTCAAGGTAGGGTGATCTTCAAGGGGTTAGTGTTAGGTTTTATTAAGGGGGGATTGGTGGGTTTTAGAGTAGGGTTGAGTGTGTGGGTGGTGGGTTTTAATGTTGGGTGGGGGGTATTGTACTTTGTATTACAAGTAAAAGAGCTGATTACTTTGGGGCAATGCCCACAAAAGGCCCTTTTAAGGGCTATTTGTAATTTAGTATAGGGTAGGGCTTTTTATTATTTTGGGGGGCTTTTTTTATTTTATTGGGGGGATTAGATTAGGTGTAATTAGTTTAAAAAACTTGTAATTATTTTATTATTTTTTGTAATTTAGTGGGGTTTTTTTTTCGTACTTTAGATAATTGTATTTAATTGTATTTAATTGTAGTTAATTTAGGGAATTAATTTAATTGTAGTGTAGTGTTAGGTGTAATTGTAACTTAGGTTAGGTTTTATTTTACAGGTAAATGTGTATTTATTTTAACTAGGTAGTTCTTAAATAGTTAATAACTATTTAATAACTATTCTACCTAGTTAAAATAAATACAAAGTTGCATGTAAAATAAAAATAAATCCTAAGATAGCTACAATGTAACTATTAGTTATATTGTAGCTAGCTTAGGGTTTATTTTATAGGTAAGTATTTAGTTTTAAATAGGAATAATTTAGATAATTGTAGTTATTTTATTTATATTTATTTAAATTATATTTACGTTAGGGGGTGTTAGGGTTAGACTTAGGTTTAGGGGTTAATAACTTTATTATAGTGGCGGCGACGTTGGGGGCGGCAGATTATGGGTTAATAAATGTAGTTAGGTTGCGGTGACATTGGGGCGGCAGATTAGGGGTTAATAAATATAATGTAGGTGTCGGCGATGTTGGGGGCAACAGATTAGGGGTTCATAAGTATAATGTAGGTGGCGGCGGTGTCCGGAGCGGCAGATTAGGGGTTAATAATATAATGCAGGTGTCGGCGATGTCGGGGGTGGCACATTAGGGGTTAATAAGTGTAACATTAAGGGTGTTCAGACTCGGGGGTTCATGTTAGGGTGTTAGGTGTAGACATAACTTTTATTTCCCCATAGGAATCAATGGGGCTGCGTTAGAAGCTGAACGCTGCTCTTTTGCAGGTGTTAGGTTTTTTTTCAGCCGGCTCTCCCCCATTGATTGCTATGGGGAAATCGTGCACAAGCACGTTTAGCCAGCTCACCGCTACCGTAAGCAGTGCTGGTATTGAGGTGAGATGTGGAGCAAAATTTTGGTCTCCGCTTACTTTTCTGCGGCTAACGCTGGGTTTGTAAAAACCTTTAATACCAGCGCTGTCAGTAGGTGAGCAGTGAGCATAAACTGCTCGTTAGCACCCCTGTTACCGCAAAACTTGTAATCTGGGCGTTAACTACACAAAAAATAAAAAATAAATTATCAAAGTTTTAAAATAATTACACCTAATCTAAGGGCCCTATGAAAATAAAAAGCCCCCCCAAAATAATAAACCCCCTAGCCTACAATAAACTACAAATAGCCCTTAAACGGCCCTTTTGCAGGGCATTGCCCCAAAGTAATCAGCTCTTTTACCTGTAAATAAAAAATACTAACAATCCCCCAACAGTAAAACCCACCACCCACACAACCAACCCCCCAAATAAAAAATAAAAAGCTAACTAAAAAAACCTAAGCTCCCCATTGCCCTGAAAAGGGCATTTGGATGGGCATTGCCCTTAAAAGGGCATTTAGCTCTTTTGCAGCCCAAAACCCTGATCTGAAAATAAAACCCACCCAATAAACCCTTTAAAAAATCCTAACAGTAACCACTGAAGATCGACTTACAGTTTTGAAGATCCGACATCCATCCTCCAAGAAGCCGGGAGAAATGTCAGGGTGCCAGGAATCAGACTGAGACGAGAAATGCAAAAATAATCACACCTTTATTAATAGCAAAAAATAATAAAAAGTCCACAAGTCAAATAACAAGCCAGGAATCAAAAACCAGAGCTGGTAGTCAGACAAGCCAAGTCAGGAGCCAAAGGAAATAGTCAGACGAGCCGAGTCAGGAGCCAAAGCGAGTAGTCAGATGAGCCGGAATCAGGAACAAGGAAAACAGCAGAGTCAGGAACAAGCCAGGGATCAGAAACCAGGAGGGACGTCAGATAGCCGGGTAATATACAGGAGCTCTCACAAACAGGTCTGAGACAACGCAAAGGCAAAGTATACTGAACAGAGGCCCTTTAAATAATAAGTGATGACATCACAATTCTGAGAATGCATCCTCTCTCACACGGATGATGCAGACCAGTCTGGCCATATAAAGAAGTGCAGGAAATGAGCAGCATCCCCCACAATGCACCATAATCTGCAAGAGAGGTGAGTAAAATGGCTGCCAGCAGCACATGGCAAACAAAACAGGTAAAAACCCTGACAGTACCCTCCCCTCAACGACCCCTCCCCCACGGGAGGACAAAAGACTTATTGAGGAAATGGGCATGGAAGGCACGGAGGAGGGCGGGAGCATGAACATCAGAGGAGGGAACCTATGAACGCTCCTCCAGACCGTAGCCCCCCCAGTGAACCAAATACTGTACACGGCCCCTGGACATACGAGAGTCAATAATGCTGCTGACCTCATACTCCTCATGGTTGTCAACAAAGATAGGACTGGGACGAGGCAACACAGTGGTAAACTGATTACAAACCAATGGTTTCAAGAGGGAGACATGAAAAACATTGGAGATATGCATTGCAGGAGGAAGGTCAAGAGCGTAAGTCACAGGATTGACCCGTTGAAGTATTCAAAAAGGACCAACATAACGGGGAGCCAGTTTATTGGAAGTCACACAAAGGTTCAAGTTGCAGGAGGACAGCCAAACTCTCTCACTAACCTGGTAGGAAGGCGCGGGCAGATGCCTACGATCAGCCTGGAACTTCTGACGCTGCATAGAACGATGAAGGCAATCCTGAATCTGCACCCACGTGGAACAGAGTTGCCGGAGATGCTCCTCCAAAGCCGGAATACCCTGAGACATGAATGAATCGGGCAACAAGGATGGTGGAAACCCATAATTCGCCATGAACGGGGATAACTTGGAGGAAGCATTAATAGCACTATTACGAGCAAATTCAGCCCAAGGTAACAGTTCAGAACAATTATTGTGGTGATCTGAGGCATAGCAATGGAGGAACTGTTCCAGAGCTTGATTAGACCGTTCCGCAGCCCCATTGGGTTGAGGGTGATATGCCGAGGAGAAGGAAAACTGGATCCCCATTTGAGCACAAAAGGAACACCAAAATCTGGAGATAAACTGACTTCCACGGTCCAACACTATCTCCTTGGGTAACCCATGTAAACGGAAGACCTCCTGGGCAAAAATTGAAGCAAGTTCCTGAGCGGTAGGCAACTTATTCAAGGGAATGCAATATGACATTTTAGAAAATGGTCAACCACCATAAGCATAACAGTATTGTCATTGGAAACTGGGAGCTCGACAATGAATCCATGGAAAGATGTGTCTAAGGATGCTCACCATTAGCAATAGGTTGAAGGAGACCCACAAGAAGACGTTGAGGAGTCTTATTCTGTGCACAAACTGAGCAGGAGGCAACATCCGCAGTAACATCAGAACGAAGACCTGGCCACCAGAATTGTTGAGTGACAGACCAAATCATTTGGTTCTTGCCTGGGTGACCTGCGGCTTTAGGATAGGGGTAAGTGTGCAAAAGTTTAGTTTGAAGATTCTCAGGAACAAAACACTTACCACTAGGTTTCTCAGGAGGTGCATTGGTTTGTGCAGCCAGGTTCTCCTCTCCCAATGGAGAAGTCAAATTAGTACGTATGGTAGCCAAAATATGGTCAGGAGGTAAAACTGGAGTAGGTACAGACTCCTCCTTGGACAGAGGTGAAAATTGTCGAGAAAGGGCATTAGCCCTAACATTCTTACTACCAGGCAGGTAGGAGACCACAAAATTAAACCGAGACAAAAATAGCGCCCATCTAGCCTGTCGGGGTGACAAACTTTTTGCTTCAGAAAGATAAGTTAAATTCTTGTGGTCAGTAAGAATGAGCACTGGCACGCTAGTACCCTCGAGAAGATGCCTCCATTCCTTGAGTGCCAAAATTATAGCCAATAATTCCCTGTCACCAAATTTCATAATTGCTCTCCACTGGAGACAATTTCTTAGAGAAGAAACCACACAGATGCAAGGAACTGTCAGGCGTAGGACGTTGAGACAAGAGGGCACCTACTCCAATCTCAGACCCATCAACCTCAAGAACGAAAGGCAGGACAGGGTTAGGATGAGCCAGAACTGGAGCAGCAGCAAAGGCAGTCTTAAGACTATCAAATGCCTTAATAGCAGTAGGTAACCAATGGAGTGGATTATTCTCTTTACGGGTCATGTCTGTGATAGGTTTGACCAAAGAAGAAAAGTTTTTAATAAACTTTCTATAGTAATTGGCGAACCCCAAAAAACGTTGAATAGACCGAAGACCAACTGGGAGAGGCCACTGCAGAACTACAGATAACTTGTCAGGATCCATGGAGAACCCTGCAACGGAGATAACATAACCTAGGAAGGTTACTTGAGTCTGATGGAACATTTCTCGAGTTTACAAAACAGGCTGTTCTCACGTAGTCTGTGAAGAACCCGTGTAACATCAGAACTATGAGCCTCAAGTATGGGTGAGCGTATGAGGATGTCGTCTAAGTACACCACAACACACTGTTGCAACATATCTCGTAGGACATATTTTATAAATTCCTGGAAAACAGCAGGAGCATTACATAGGCCAAAGGGCATTACAAGATACTCATAATGCCCGCTCCTGGTGTTAAATGCTGTTTTCCATTCGTGGCCCTCCTTAATCCTAACGAGATTGTACGCTCCTCTCAAATCAAATTTAGTAAAGACCATAGCTCTCTTGAGGCGGTCAAAGAGTTCTGTAATGAGCAGAATAGGGTAAGCATTCTTAATGGTAAGACGATTAAGACCCGTAAATTGATGCATGGTCTTAACTCGCCACCCTTTTTCTTCACAAAGAAGAAGCCAGCCCCTGCAGGAGAGCAGGATTTGCGGATGATCCCCCGCGTCAGAGCATCGGCAACATACTCCACCATAGCACAATTCTGCGCAACAGACAGAGGGTAAACCCAGCCCCGAGGAGGAATGGCTCCGGGTTGCAGGTCTATGGCACAATAGTAAGAGGAGGAGGACAACGTACCAGCACGCACCTTGTCAAAAACATCTAGGAACTCTCGGTACTCCTCTGGCAATTGAGATACCGAAGAAGTGCACATGACTTTAACTGGTGTAAATACATTGCGGAGACCACGACAAAATTTCGGACCTGCGCCAATCGAGACTGGAATTGTGCTTTTGGAGCCAGGGATAACCCAGAACAACCAGAAAATGTGTAGAGTTTATCACCTGGAACTGGAGGGTTTCAAAATTGAGAGCCCCAACAGCCATGGATAACGGAGCAGTTCAGTGAGTAATGAGTGCGGGCTGAAGGGGCCCGCCATCAATGGCCTCAATAGCAAGCAAAACGGACCGAGGCAAAACAGGAATGGAGTGTTTTGATACAAAAGCACTGTCAATGAAATAGCCTGCAGCACCGGAGTCAACAGGAACCTTGGTGACTATGGAGGAGTCCACCCAGGAAAGGACAACCGTGACCAAAGGTTTCTTCTTTAGCGGTTCCGGGGATGAGGATAAACCACCCAAGGTCTGCATCCAACAGGACCTTAGGTGTGAGCAATTCCCGGCCGTGTAGGTTAAGACTTCAAAAGGTGGCCCTGTAACCCACAATAGAGGCAGAGCCCCTCCCTCCTCCTAAAGGCCCTTTCTGCTGCAGAGAGATGCGTGAATCCCAACTGAATCGGCTCAGCAGTACCTGGTGACTCTGGACCAGGAGGCAAGGGAGGAGAGGGAGGCATGGGTGGGAACAAACATGTAGGAGACAACTGAACAGGAGGCTTCCGCAAGCGCTCCTTGAAAGAGGGCCTCTCACTTAGTCTGATGTCAATTAGAATAAAAAAAGACACCAATGCCTCAAGATCCTCTGGTAAATCTCTGGTAGCAACTTCGTCTTTAATCGCATCAGAGAGCCCATGAAAGAAGGTGGCAACAAGGGCTTCATTGTTCCAACCTACCTCTGCGGCAAGTGTATGGAACTCAATGGCATACTGAGCAACAGATCTTGTACCTTGCTGAATGGACATGAGTCGTTTAGCAGCAGAGGAGGAGCGAGCCAGAACATCAAATACCCTTCGAAAGGAGGCCACAAATTCAGGGTATTTGAAATCACAGGTTTATTAGTCTCCCACAAGGGATTAGCCCAGGCAAGAGCTGTGTCAGAGAGTAACAAGATGGGAAATCCCACCTTAGCTCTGTCAGAGGGAAACGCCTGAGGTAACATCTCAAAGTAAATGACCACCTGGTTAAAAACCCTCTGCACTGATTAGGATCGCCTCCATATTGCTGAGGTAGAGGTGCAGAACCGGACATGCTCCTGGTAGGACTAGGTACATCAGTGGAAACAGGAGCAGCGACAATTTGGTCCAAATGTGCAGTGCGAGTCAGCAGGGTTTGCAGGGCTAGTGCAAATTGATCCAAGCGGTGATCTTGTTCATCCATCCTGGAAATTATGGCAGGTAAAGGTGGCTTATCAGCACCATCAGAATTCATGGCCTTTGAGTAATGTCAGGGTGCCAGGAATCAGACTGAGACAAGAAGTGCAAAAATAATCACACCTTTATTAATAGCAAAAAATAATAAAAAGTCCACAAGTCGGGGGACTGTTCTTAAGTCTCCCCGGTGATGTTTTTACATGTATTAATGGTTACTCGTTAATTTTTGCTTTTGTTTTTGTTACCTTTGATGTTGGTTATTGTTTAACACACTGTGCTTGCATAATCACACTTACACCTTCTAATACCTACGTACTGATATATTCTGTGTCGTATCTCACTCTCATAGCTACATATAGCTCTCACCTGATAGACACTAGCCTCAATGCCAATCGACAGCTCGTAATTACATTGATATATGATGGCTCCCAATAACACGCAGTTGCACATCATAACAGTCAATGCCAAGGGTCTTAATTCCCCAAACAAGAGGAGTATAGCTATTAAGGATTTTAAAGACAACAAAGGGGATATAATAATGCTACAGGAAACCCACTTCCTCCACAAGAAAGAGCCCAAAACGTTTAGATACAAATTTGGAGAGGCATACTTCGCATCGAATCACAGCAAAACTAACGGGGTGGGAACCTTAATCAAACAGGGCATACCTTTTACTTTATTTAGCTTAGCACGAGATCGAGAGGGCAGGTATTTGATCTTGGTTGGCAAACTCTATAACACAATAGTCACAATGGCCTGTGTATATGCTCCTAACACCCAACAAGACATCTTTTTCAAATGCCTTTCAGATGCCATACTAGAGATTAAAAGGGGACTGTTGATACTAGGTGGGGACCTTAATGTCTCCCTCAACACAGCATTAGACACATCAACTGGGCTCTCCTCAACACCAAATAGGGTTCTTTATAGAATCAAATAACATATCAGAGACCTAGCAGTACATGACACCTGGAGGATATAACATCCGGTAGACCGCCAATACACTTTCTTTTCCTTCCCACACTCCCGTTTCTCCCGCATTGACTACATTCTTCTAGATGCATCCTGCCTGTCCTTGGCAGTTAGGTCGGCAATAAACCCCACTGGATGGACAGATCACTCTATGGTGACCTGTTCTATTGAATGGCCTTCAGCACCACACTCCACATTTGTTTGGAAACTAGACAATAATTTATTAGACCACCCACTATACCAAGAAAAGATACAGAATCGCCTACAGGAATATTTTCAACTAAACGTAGCATCCATAACTGATTTTAGACTTGTCTGGGAGGCACATAAGAGCACACTTAGGGGGGATCTTATCAGCATGCAATCCCATAACCATAAACAACAGCGCATTGCACTACAGAACGCACTGAATACTATTACTATGACTGAGGAGAAACTTAAAAAAACACAGACGGACACAACACTGAAAAAGGATCTACAGATGCAGAGGGAAATAGTTAATACCCTCTTAGACAAAGATTGTAAATTACTCACACTCAAACTACAACAAACTTACTACGACACCGATAATAGATGTAGTAGATTGTTGGCTCGCAAACTGAGACGGCGAACTCACCGCTCATATATTTTATCTATCAGTAGATCAGGGAAAAACATGGCTTACTCCACTTCTGACATATCAGAGGCATTTCGCGCATACTATGAGTCCCTCTACAACCTGCCTGATACACCTTCTACTGACACATCTAACATTGCCCTCATAGAATCCTTCCTCAAGGATTTAGACATACCACAGGTCACCCAGGAACAAAAATAATCTCTTAATTCCTCCTTTACTTTGAAAGAACTCCTCTCGGCCATAAAAGACCTACCGACTGGTAAAGCCCCTGGCCATGACGCTTCACTAACTTATACTATAAAAAGTACAGTAAGATACTTGCCCCGCATTTGCTGACCCTTTTTAACTCCATCTCCAGTAAAGACCCATTTCTTAGTAGCTCTCTGACCGCACATATAACACTGATCCCAAAGGAAGGTATGGAACACTCGAGAGTCGAGAACTATAGGCCGATTTCACTACTGAACACCAATGTGAAGATATACGCCAAACTGCTGGCGGCCCGGTTGAACGCCTTACTTCCAAATTTAATTCACGCTAACCAAGTGGGCTTTGTTCCCACAATAGAAGCTAAAGACAACACTGTACGGGCCATTAATTTAATCGACTATGTGAACCATTGTGGTATACCTACAGTGGTAATATCCACTGATGCTGAAAAGGCGTTCGACCGGGTCAGCTGGCAGTTCCTCCGGGTGGTCCTTATGAGAATGGGCCTTGGCGAGACATTTGTAGATAGGGTATTTGCAATGTACTATTGCCCAACAGCTATAGTCCGGGTAAATGGATCTCTGTCAGCCCCATTCGGGATATCTAACGGAACCAGGCAGGGATGTCCTCTATCCCCGCTTTTGTTCGCCTGTGTAATAGAAATGCTAGTGTTAAAGGTTAGATCCACAGTAGACATTGAAGGGGTAAAGGTTAAGGAACATCAACATAAGCTACTTCTGTATGCAGATGACGTGCTCTTTTTCTTAACGAATCCCATACAATCTATCCCAAGCTTATTAAGGCAGCTAGATGAATTTGGAAAGATCTCAAACTTTCTTATCAATCAGAGTAAATCAGAAATCCTAAATATTAACATCCCAGAGGGGGACCTACCACTTATTAAATGAGTATGTACATTTAGATGGCAAAATAGCAAATTGAAACATTTAGGGATATTTCTGACCCCAAAGATTACCCAAATATTCGAGACAAATTTCTTACCTCTTCAATCGACCATTATAAGCACCCTGTCCTCCTGGCGTAGGAAACCCCTATCCTGGATAGGTAGGATCAACGCTTTCAAGATGAGTATCCTGCCAAAAATACTATATATCATAAAGACACTACCCATAGCCCTCCCACGCACTTTCCTTACGTCCTTGAAAAATAAAATCTTTGAATTCATATGGAACAAACGCCACGCAAGGATCAATAGGAAGGACATGTATCAGACATTAGATAACGGGGGGCTAGGTGTACCTGACTTAGTCGCATACTGGAAGGCCACACACTTACAGAGAATAGTGGACTGGTATACTAACTTCAACTTTAAAATCTGGGTTCGCCTCGAACATGACATAGCTGGCTCATTACACTTGGGCACACGGTGCTGGACGCCGTCAATTACTAGATCGCCTCAGGTTCATCTCGCACACACAGTACAGGAGACCATGTTGATATGGGAAAGGACACTTGTAGAGTACCCTAACATCTTGTCAAACTACTCTCCTCTCACCTCTTTCATCTCTAATAGGGAATTTGCCCCTGGTCTATTGGCAAAGATAAAAAATGATACACAACCGGACAGGGAGTTGATGATATGTCATCTAGGGAATGAAACTCAGTTGCTCTCTAGAACGGCCCTAATTGAAAAAGGTTTTAATTGTTTTAGAGATTGGTATTTTTATATGCAGTGTTATAACTACCTATCAGGGCACCCGCATAAAAGGAATATGTTGAGGCCACTGACAATACTCGAGTCCTTGTGCCATAAAGAATCTCCTACAAAACACACACTATCAGTGATATATGCACTACTGAAACAAAATGCACCAGGTCACACCCCTCACTTCATCAACAGATGGGGGGAAGAATTAGGAATCCAGATATCACACATTGACCCTTCTAAGATATTCATAGCCATTAAGAAATCTGTCACATCTAGTAATCTTATTGAGTTAAACATGAAACTTCTGCACAGATGGTATCTTACGCCATCACGATGCCAGAAAATATTCAGGGATGCCTCCAACCTGTGCTGGAGGTGTCATAACCAAATGGGCCATATGGCACATATCTGGTGGCTTTGCCCTAAAATAATCCCAGTGTGGGAAGAAATCTCAAAGGAAACATCAAGGTTATTAGATAAAGCCTTACCAGTAGACCCACTCTTGTGGCTGTTCCACATCGTCCCCAAAAAATTCACTCCAGAGCAAACTAAATTATTTAATATAGCAAGTAATAGTATTAAGATACTGATAGCCAAGAATTGGAAAAGCTCCGTAATTCCGACCACTGAGCTGTGGGTGCAAGAGTGCAACCGCTCCATACTGCTAGAGGAATACCATTACCTTAAACAGCGAAGGTTAGACATACAGATTAAGATTCTCTGGGAAGAATACTTGAGGAATAAGTTTGACTCCCACACATCATAACATCCGTAAGACATAAAACGCCAAAACATATGACATGAGATATTGGTATGGGAAGTGGAAGATGATATAGAAGTATTAGAGGGGGAATACATGAGAGATACCAGGAGGCACAGTGTGTTTGTTTCATGTGTTATTATATGACTTATTGTTCTTTTCTTTTTTACTGTATGTTTATTTGTTAACAGCATTGTGTATGTGCAATCTACGCAGCTGTAAAGCCATATTGAATTGTAACTCTAACAAAAGTACATACACAGTGTATAATTTTCTACCTGCAAAATAAAACTATTTTTGAAAAAAAAAAAGTCCACAAGTCAAATAACAAGCCAGGAATCAAACAAGAAAAACAGCAGAGTCAGGAACAAGCCAGGGATCAGAAACCAGGAGGGACATCAGGTAGCCAGGTAATATACAGGAGCTCTCAGAAACAGGTCTGAGACAATGCAAAGGCAAAGCATACTGAACAGAGGCCCTTTAAATAAAAAGTGATAACATCACAATTCTGAGACTGCATCCTGTCTCACACGGATGATGCACACCAGTCTGGCCATAAAAGGAAGTGCAGGAAATGAGCAGCATCCCCCACAATGCACCATAGTCTGCAAGAGAGGTGAGTAAAATGGCTGCCAGCAGCACATGGCAAACAAAACAGGTAAAAACCCTGACAAGAAGTCTTCATCAAAGCGGAAAAGAAGTCCTCCAAGAAGTCTGCCGAAGTCTTCATCCAAGCCCGCAGAAGTCTTCACCCAGACGGCATCTTCTATCTTCATCCATCCTGAGCGGAGCAGGTCCATCTTCAAGACATCTGATGCAGAGCATCCTCTTCTTCCGAAGGACTAACAACAAATGAAGGTTCCTTTAAATGACGTCATCTAAGATGGTGTCCCTTCAATAATCACACCTTTATTAATAGCAAAAAATAATAAAAAGTCCACAAGACAAATAACAAGCCAGGAATCAAAAACCAGAGCTGGTAGTCAGACGAGCCAAGTCAGGAGCCAAAGCGAATAGTCAGACGAGCCAAGTCAGGAGCCAAAGCGAGTAGTCAGACGAGCCGGAATCAGGAACAAGGAAAACAGCAGAGTCAGAAACCAGGAGGGACGTCAGGTTGCCAGGTAATATACAGGAGCTCTCACAAACAGGTCTGAGACAATGCTAAGGCGAAGCATACTGAACAGAGGCCCTTTAAATAATAAGTGATGACATCACAATTCTGAGACTGCATCCTGTCTCACACGGATGATGCACACCAGTTTGACCATAAAAGGAAGTGCAGGAAATGAGCAGCATCCCCCACAATGCACCATAGTCTGCAAGAGAGGTAAGTAAAATGGCTGCCAGCAGCACATGGCAAACAAAACAGGTAAAAACCCTGACAAGAAGTCTTCATTGAAGCGGCAAGAAGTCCTCCAAGAAGTCGGCCGAATTCTTCATCCAAGCCCGCAGAAGTCTTCACCCAGAAGGCATCTTCTATCTTCATCCATCTTGAGCAGAGCCGGTCCATCTTCAAGACATCCGACGCGGAGCATCCTCTTCTTCCGAAGGACTAACGACGAATGAAGGTTCCTTTAAATGACGTCATCCAAGATGGCGTCCCTTCAATTCCGATTGGTTGATAGAATCAGCCAATCGGAATTAAGGTTGAAAAAATCCTATTGGCTGTTGCAATCAGCCAATAGGATTGAACTTCAATCCTATTGGCTGATCCAATCAGCCAATAGGATTGAGCTTGCATTCTATTGGCTGATTGGAATAGCCAATAGAATGCAAGCTCAATCCTATTGGCTGATTGCAACAGCCAATAGGATTTTTTCAACCTTAATTCCGATTGGCTGATAGAATTCTATCAGCCAATCGGAATCTAAGGGACGCCATCTTGGATGACGTCATTTAAAGGAACCTTCATTCGTCGGTAGTCGTTGGAAGGAAGAGGATGCTCCGTGTCGGATGTCTTGAAGATGGAGCCGCTCCGCGCCGGATGGATGAAGATAGAAGATGCAGTCTGGGTGAAGACTTCTGCAGGCTTGGATGAAGACTTCGGCCAGCTTCTTTGAGGACTTCTTGCCGCTTCGATGAAGACTTCTCCCGGCTTCTTGGAAGATGGATGTCGGATCTTCAAAACTGTAAGTAAATCTTCGGGGGCTAGTGTTAGTTTTTTTTTAAGGGTGTATTGGGTGGGTTTTAGTTTTAGATTATGGTTTTGGGCTGCAAAAGAGCTAAATGCCCTTTTAAGGGCAATGCCCATCCAAATGCCCTTTTCAGGGCAATGGGGAGCTTAGGCTTTTAAGATAGTATTTTATTTGGGGGGTTGGTTGTGTGGGTGATGGGTTTTACTGTTGGAGGGGTATTTGTATTTTTTTAACAGGTAAAAGAGATGATTACTTTGGGGCAATGCCCCGCAAAAGGACCTTTTAACCCCTTAACGACATGAGTCGTACAGGGTACGTCGCACACAACCTGGTCTTTAAAGACCAGCGACGTACCCTGTATGACTTTGGGGATTAAAGCAGCTGGAAGCGATCCTGATCGCTTCCAGCCGCTTTACGGTTATTGCAGTGATGCCTCGATATCGAGGCATCCTGCAATAACATTTTTCCCCCATCCGATGCAGAGAGAGCCACTCTGTGGCCCTCTCTGCACCGGCATCGATGGCCGCAATCGTTGGTGGGTGGGAGCTGACCGTGGGAGGCGGGTGGGCTGCCATCGGTGACAAATTGAAGAGAGAGGGGGGCGGGATCGGGGGCGGGGTTGTTGGGTGCGCGCACGGGAGCGCGTGCGTGCACGGGGCCGGTGGGTGGGCGCGTGCACGGGGAGGGAACGGGTGGGAACCGCTACACTACAGCAAAATCATTATATAAGACTGGCAGTAAGGGGGGATAAAATCCCTAACAAAAGTAAATCTAAGGGATCTGGGAGCGTGTGGGGAATTGTCTGTGGGGGGGGGGGGGAGCTACACTACAGATAAAATGGAAAAAAAATAAAAAAAAACCTAAAAATTTTTTTTATTTGCAAACAGGGTACTGGCAGACAGCTGCCAGTACCCAAGATGGCTCCCAGTAAGGTAGAGGTGGAGGGTTAGAGAGCTGTTTGGGGGGGGGGGGGGGATCAGGGAGGTTGGGGACTAAGGGGGGATCCTACACAGCTGCATATGTAAATATGCTTTACAATTTTTTTTTTAATTTTAAATATACCTTTTATTTTAGTACTGGCAGACTTTCTGCCAGTACTTAAGATGGCGGGGACAATTGTGGGATGGGGGAGGGAAGAGAGCTGTTTGGGAGGGATCCTGGGGTGTGATGTGTCAGGTAGGAGGCTGATCTCTACGCTAAAGCTAAAATTAACCCTGCAAGCTCCCTACAAATGACCTAATTAACCCCTGCACTGCTGGGCATAATACACGTGTGGTGCGCAGCGGCATTTAGCGGCCTTATAATTACCAAAAAGCAATGCCAAAGCCATATATGTCTGCTATTTCTGAACAAAGGGGATCCCAGAGAAGCATTTACAATCATTTATGCCATACTTGCAAAAGTTGTTTGTAAATAATTTCAGTGAGAAACCTAAAATTGTGAAAACTTTTACGTTTTTTTTTAATTTGATCGCATTTAGCGGTGAAATGGTAGCATTAAATATACCAAGATGGGCCTAGATCAATACTTGGGGTTGTCTACTACACTACACTAAAGCTAAAATTAACCCTAGATGCTCCCTACATGCTCCCTAATTAACCCCTTCACTGCTGGTCATAATACACGTGTGATGCGCAGTGGCATTTAGCGGCCTTCTAATTACCAAAAAGCAATGCCAAAGTCATATATTTCTGCTATTTTTGAACAAAGGGGATCCCAGAAAAGCATTTACAACCATTTATGCCATAATTGCACAAGTTGTTTGTAAATAATTTCAGTGAGAAACCTAAAGTTTGTGAAAATATTTGGGAAAAACATTTTTTTTTATTTGATTGCATTTGGTGGTGAAATGGTGGCATGAAATATACCAAAATGGACCTAGATCAATACTTTGGGATGTCTTCTAAAAAAATATATACACATGTCAAGGGTTAATCAGGGATTCCTGACAGATATCAGTGTCCCAATGTAACTAATTTTTGAAAAAAAATGGTTTGGAAATAGCAAAGTGCTACTTGTATTTATGGCCCTATAACTTGCAAAAAAAACAAAGAACATGTAAACATTGGGTATTTCTAAACTCAGGACAAAATTTAGAAACTATTTAGCATGGGTGTTTTTGGTGGTTGTAGATGTGTAACAGATTGTGGGGGTCACAGTTAGAAAAAGTGTGTTTTTTCCATTTTTTCCTAATATTTTATCATTTTTTTAAAGCAAATGATAAGATATGATGAAAATAATGGTATCTTTATAAAGTCAATTTAATGGCGAGAAAAACGGTATATAATATGTGTGGGTACAGTAAATGAGTAAGAGGAAAATTACAGCTAAACACAAACACAGCAGAAATTTAAAAATAGCCCTGGTCCTTTAGGGAAAGAAATTGAAAAATGGCCTTGGTCCTTAAGGGGTTAAGGGCTATTTGTAGTTTATTGTAAGCTAGGGGGTTTATTATTTTGGGGTGGCTTTTTTATTTTCATAGGGCCCTTAGATTAGGTGTAATTAGTTTAAAGCTTTGATAATTTCTTTTTTATTTTTTGTAACAGTGTTTATTTTTTTGTATAACTTAGTGTTTGTTATTTTTTGTAACTTTCGGCTAGATTTAGAGTTTTGTCGGTAACGAACCGCGTAGCTAACGCTGGCTTTTTTCTGGCCGCACCATAAAAATAACTCTGGTATTGAGAGTCCACATAAAGGCTGCGTTAGGTTCCAAAAAAGGAGCGTAGAGCATATTTAACGCAGCTTCAACTCTCGATACCAGAGTTGCTTACGGACGCGGCCAGCCTCAAAAACGTGCTCGTGCACGATTCCCCCATAGGAAACAATGGAGCTGTTTGAGCTGAAAAAAAACCTAACACCTGCAAAAAAGCCACGTTCAGCTCCTAACGCAGCCCCATTGTTTGCTATGGGGAAACACTTCCTACGTCTGCACCTAACACCCTAACATGTACCCCGAGTCTAAACACCCCTAGCCTTACACTTATTAACCCCTAATCTGCTGCCCCCGCTATCGCTGACCCCTGCATATTATTTTTAACCCCTAATCTGCCGCTCCGTACACCGCCGCAACCTACATTATACCTATGTACCCCTAATCTGCTGCCCCTAACACCGCCGACCCCTATATTATATTTATTAACCCCTAATCTACCCCCCACAACGTCGCCTCCACCTGCCTACACTTATTAACCCCTAATCTGCCGAGCGGACCGCACCGCTATCATAATAAAGTTATTAACCCCTAATCCGCCTCACTAACCCTATAATAAATAGTATTAACCCCTAATCTGCCCTCCCTAACATCGCCGACACCTAACTTCAATTTTTAACCCCTAATCTGCCGACCGGAGCTCACCGCTATTCTAATAAATGTATTAACCCCTAAAGCTAAGTCTAACCCTAACACTAACACCCCCCTAACTTAAATATAATTTAAATCTAATGAAATAATTAACTCTTAATAAATAAATTATTCCTATTTAAAGCTAAATTTTTACCTGTAAAAAAAATCCTAATATAGCTACAATATAAATTATAATGATATTATAGCTATTTTAGGATTAATATTTATTTTACAGGTAACTTTGTATTTATTTTAACCAGGTACAATAGCTATTAAATAGTTAAGAACTATTTAATATCTAAAATAGTTAAAATAATTACAAAATTACCTGTAAAATAAATCCTAACCTAAGTTACAATTAAACCTAACACTATACTATCATTAAATTAATTAAATAAAATACCTACAATTACCTACAATTAAACCTAACACTACACTATCAATACATTAATTAAATACAATACCTACAAATAACTACAATGAAATAAACTAACTAAAGTACAAAAAATAAAAAAGAACTAAGTTACAAAAAATAAAAAAATATTTACAAACATAAGAAAAATATTACAACAATTTTAAACTAATTACACCTACTCTAAGCCCCCTAATAAAATAACAAAGACCCCCAAAATTAAAAATGCCCTACCCTATTCTAAATTACTAAAGTTCAAAGCTCTTTTACCTTACCAGCCCTGAACAGGGCCCTTTGCGGGGCATGCCCCAAGAAGTTCAGCTCTTTTGCCTGTAAAAAAAAACCATACAATACCCCCCCCAACATTACAACCCACCACCCACATACCCCTAATCTAACTCAAACCCCCCTTAAATAAACCTAACACTAAGCCCCTGAAGATCATCCTACCTTGTCTTCACCTCACCGGGTATCACCGATCGGTCCTGGCTCCAAAATCTTCATCCAACCCAAGCGGGGGCTGGCGATCCATCATCCGGTGGCTGAAGAGGTCCAGAAGAGGCTCCAAAGTCTTCATCCTATCCGGGAAGAAGAGTAGATCCGGACCGGCAACCATCATCTTCCAAGCGGCATCTTCTATCTTCATCCGATGAGGACCGGCTCCATCCTGAAGACCTCCACCGCGGACCCATCTTCATCCGGCGACGTCCAACTGAAGAATGACGGTTCCTTTAAGGGACGTCATCCAAGATGGCGTCCCTCGAATTCCGATTGGCTGATAGGATTCTATCAGCCAATCGGAATTAAGGTAGGAATATTCTGATTGGCTGATGGAATCAGCCAATCAGAATCAAGATCAATCCGATTGGCTGATCCAATCAGCCAATCAGATTGAGCTCGCATTCTATTGGCTGATCGGAACAGCCAATAGAATGCGAGCTCAATCTGATTGGCTGATTGGATCAGCCAATCGGATTGAACTTGATTATGATTGGCTGATTCCATCAGCCAATCAGAATATTCCTACCTTAATTCCGATTGGCTGATAGAATCCTATCAGCCAATCGGAATTCGAGGGATGCCATCTTGGATGACGTCCCTTAAAGGAACCGTTATTCTTCAGTTGGACGTCGCCGGATGAAGATGGGTCCGCGGTGGAGGTCTTCAGGATGGAGCCGGTCCTCATCGGATGAAGATAGAAGATGCCGCTTGGAAGATGATGGTTGCTGGTCCGGATCTACTCTTCTTCCCGGACAGGATGAAGACTTTGGAGCCTCTTCTGGACCTCTTCAGCCACCGGTTGATGGATCGCCAGCCCCCGCTTGGGTTGGATGAAGATTTTGGAGCCAGGACCGATCGGTGATACCCGGTGAGGTGAAGACAAGGTAGGATGATCTTCAGGGGCTTAGTGTTAGGTTTATTTAAGGGGGGTTTGGGTTAGATTAGGGGTATGTGGGTGGTGGGTTGTAATGTTGGGGGGGTATTGTATGTTTTTTTTTACAGGCAAAAGAGCTGAACTTCTTGGGGCATGCCCCGCAAAGGGCCCTGTTCAGGGCTAGTAAGGTAAAAGAGCTTTGAACTTTAGTAATTTAGAATAGGGTAGGGCATTTTTTATTTTGGGGGGCTTTGTTATTTTATTAGGGGGCTTAGAGTAGGTGTAATTAGTTTAAAATTGTTGTAATATTTTTCTTATGTTTGTAAATATTTTTTTATTTTTTGTAACTTAGTTCTTTTTTATTTTTTGTACTTTAGTTAGTTTATTTCATTGTAGTTATTTGTAGGTATTGTATTTAATTAATGTATTGATAGTGTAGTGTTAGGTTTAATTGTAGGTAATTGTAGGTATTTTATTTAATTAATTTAATGATAGTATAGTGTTAGGTTTAATTGTAACTTAGGTTAGGATTTATTTTACAGGTAATTTTGTAATTATTTTAACTATTTTAGCTATTAAATAGTTCTTAACTATTTAATAGCTATTGTACCTGGTTAAAATAAATACAAAGTTACCTGTAAAATAAATATTAATCCTAAAATAGCTATAATATAATTATAATTTATATTGTAGCTATATTAGGATTTATTTTACAGGTAAGTATTTAGCTTTAAATAGGAATAATTTATTTAATAAGAGTTAATTAATTTCGTTAGATTTAAATTATATTTAAGTTAGGGGGGTGTTAGTGTTAGGGTTAGACTTAGCTTTAGGGGTTAATACATTTATTAGAATAGCGGTGAGCTCCGGTCGGCAGATTAGGGGTTAATAATTGAAGTTAGGTGTCGGCGATGTTAGGGAGGGCAGATTAGGGGTTAATACTATTTATTATAGGGTTAGTGAGGCGGATTAGGGGTTAATAACTTTATTATAGTAGCGGTGCGGTCCGCTCGGCAGATTAGGGGTTAATAAGTGTAGGCAGGTGGAGGCGATGTTGAGGGGGGCAGATTAGGGGTTAGTAAATATAATATAGGGGTCGGCGGTGTTAGGGGCAGCAGATTAGGGGTACATAAGGATAACTTTAGTAGCGGCGCTTTGCGGCCGGCAGATTAGGGGTTAATTATTGTATAAAGCAAAATGTTATCCTCCAGCACTGGTGATAGGAGTGCCAGCTTGAAGAGCTCCTGCCAAAGCTCCAAACTTGTAATTCAAATGAAAAAAGTTCAAGCAGCACCTCCAATTGTACAAATTATTCCAATTTTATTGTACCAAGGCACACAAAATCATGACGTTTCGGGCTCAAATACCCTTAATCATATAACTTAAACATACTAAACACATCTCTTAAATACCCTCTACCACAGGTGTTGCTAATTATAACATTCAATGTCACAGAATTTTAACTCTTAAGTGTAAATGCTACCTAGTGGTCAGTATAAAGAATAACATATAATATACTTTAGAAAAAAGTCTAACCATGCTACATACATGTATTGAAGCATACAAGAATACTTTTTAAAAAAAAAAAATTCAATTTTTTTTTACAGAAAAATAATTTCTTTCAAAATAACAATTGTTTTACAGAAAAACCTCTTATAGAGTAATTACAGATCCGGAAGAAAGGGTTTCTTTTTTTCATAATAATCACATTTGGAAAGATAGAATCTTAAACAAATCCAAATACCAATTTAGAGAAAAAAATCTTTTCAGAAAAATCTAGAGAAAAATATTTAGATCTATTTCATGGTTCATACCCTTTGGGAACATACAATCTAACCTATAGATCCACATAGATTCTCTTTTCTTTAAAAAATTCTTATTTTACAGGTAATTTTGTAATTATTTTAACTATTTTAGCTATTAAATAGTTCTTAACTATTTAATAGCTATTGTACCTGGTTAAAATAAATACAAAGTTACCTGTAAAATAAATATTAATCCTAAAATAGCTATAATATAATTATAATTTATATTGTAGCTATATTAGGATTTATTTTACAGGTAAGTATTTAGCTTTAAATAGGAATAATTTATTTAATAAGAGTTAATTAATTTCGTTAGATTTAAATTATATTTAAGTTAGGGGGGTGTTAGTGTTAGGGTTAGACTTAGCTTTAGGGGTTAATACATTTATTAGAATAGCGGTGAGCTCCGGTCGGCAGATTAGGGGTTAATAATTGAAGTTAGGTGTCGGCGATGTTAGGGAGGGCAGATTAGGGGTTAATACTATTTATTATAGGGTTAGTGAGGCGGATTAGGGGTTAATAACTTTATTATAGTAGCGGTGCGGTCCGCTCGGCAGATTAGGGGTTAATAAGTGTAGGCAGGTGGAGGCGATGTTGAGGGGGGCAGATTAGGGGTTAGTAAATATAATATAGGGGTCGGCGGTGTTAGGGGCAGCAGATTAGGGGTACATAAGGATAACTTTAGTAGCGGCGCTTTGCGGCCGGCAGATTAGGGGTTAATTATTGTATAAAGCAAAATGTTATCCTCCAGCACTGGTGATAGGAGTGCCAGCTTGAAGAGCTCCTGCCAAAGCTCCAAACTTGTAATTCAAATGAAAAAAGTTCAAGCAGCACCTCCAATTGTACAAATTATTCCAATTTTATTGTACCAAGGCACACAAAATCATGACGTTTCGGGCTCAAATACCCTTAATCATATAACTTAAACATACTAAACACATCTCTTAAATACCCTCTACCACAGGTGTTGCTAATTATAACATTCAATGTCACAGAATTTTAACTCTTAAGTGTAAATGCTACCTAGTGGTCAGTATAAAGAATAACATATAATATACTTTAGAAAAAAGTCTAACCATGCTACATACATGTATTGAAGCATACAAGAATACTTTTTAAAAAAAAAAAATTCAATTTTTTTTTACAGAAAAATAATTTCTTTCAAAATAACAATTGTTTTACAGAAAAACCTCTTATAGAGTAATTACAGATCCGGAAGAAAGGGTTTCTTTTTTTCATAATAATCACATTTGGAAAGATAGAATCTTAAACAAATCCAAATACCAATTTAGAGAAAAAAATCTTTTCAGAAAAATCTAGAGAAAAATATTTAGATCTATTTCATGGTTCATACCCTTTGGGAACATACAATCTAACCTATAGATCCACATAGATTCTCTTTTCTTTAAAATTAATTCTCTATTACCACCTCTACGAGGGATGGGAACATGATCAATTATTTGGAACTTTAATTGAGTGATTGAGTGACCTTTTGATAGAAAATGACTAGAGACTGGGGCATTTAGATCTTTACATCTTATATTTGATTTATGTTGGATAATCCTATCCCTTACCCTCTGGGTAGTCTCGCCAATGTAAATCCACCCACACGGACATTTGATAAGATAAATCACATAACAAGAGTTGCATGTAAGAAAAGCATTAATTTTATATACTTTGCCTGTGTGTGGATGTACAAAGGTAGAACCTTTTACCATGTTGTTACAATTTGCACAACCTAAATAAGGGTAACAACCCAAATTTTTTTCGATAATATAACCCTGCTTCAATTTTTACTACCTATATCAGCCCTCACCAACTTATCTTTAATGCTGGAGCTTTTCCTATAAGCAGACATTGGACTATTAGAAAATGATTGCACACCTGGATGGCATTCTCTCAACATAAACCAATACTTATTAATAATCCTTTTTATCTTTGAGCTTTGTTTACTATATTCTGATACAAAAATAATTCTATCCTTCTTATCCTGTTTCTTAATGGTAT
This sequence comes from Bombina bombina, assembly GCF_027579735.1. Taxonomy (NCBI): domain Eukaryota; kingdom Metazoa; phylum Chordata; class Amphibia; order Anura; family Bombinatoridae; genus Bombina; species Bombina bombina. The sequence goes on from NC_069500.1 coordinate 1,301,442,502, forward strand.
TGGTGCATGTGTCTTCACTAGCCCTTTTCACTTCCTCATGCAGTAGGTCCGTTGGATAACCCCTATTACTGAATTTCTGACCCATTTCTTTAAGCCTTTTAGTAGCAAGTTCTTTGTCAGACATCTTGACTCTTGTCATTTGGCTTCTAGGTAGAGATCTAATCAAAGCCGGTGGATGAGCACTTGTAAAGTGCAACAAACTATTCTTGTCTGTACTTTTCTTATATATATCTGATTTTAACATTCCACCTTCTTTATAAACCAAAGTGTCAAGAAAATGTAAGGATTGTTCATCCCAGGTGAGGGTAAACTTAATATGTCTAGTGGCACTATTAAGATCATCCACAAATTTAAGAAGGGATCCAATGTCGCCCCACCAGACACCAAAGATGTCATCTATATAGCGCCACCAAGTGGCGCCATACAGATGGAACATCTCATTTTGATAAACAAATTTTTCTTCAAATGCAGACATAAACAAGTTTTCATAGGTAGGGGCGACATTGGATCCCATCGCTGTACCCTTCACCTGCATATAGTAGTTGTCCTCAAACAAAAAATAGTTACAATATAGGATTATGGTCAATAAATTCAATAAAAAATCTTGTTGTGAGTCAGTGTATACACCACTAGTAATCAATATATTTTTAATTGCACCAATCCCACTTTCATGCTCAATTGAGGTGTATAAACTGACCACATCAAGGCTGTAGAGAATGCATCTTTCTGGTGTTTCTATGGTCTTAATTTTATCAAGGAAATCACCAGTATCCTTTATGTATGAGGTTGACTGTTCAACATAACCCCTTAAAATTTTGTCTAGATAGATAGAAATATTCGAAAAGATAGATTCTGTGCTAGCCACAATTGGCCTCCCAGGTGGTCTTTCAATATGCTTATGCACCTTGGGTAAAGTGTAAAAAACAGGTATTATCCCATTTTCAATAAAAAGAAATTTCCTAGTCTCTTCGTCAATTATACCATTTTGCAAAGCTTTGTCTAAACAGAATCCTATTTCTTTTTGTATTATCAATGTTGGATTGAAGTTTAGTAATTTATATACACTTGTGTCACTCAATTGCATTTTAATTTCATTCACATAATATCCTTTATCCAGTACCACTAAGGCACCGCCCTTGTCCGCCTGTTTATAAATAACATTTCTATTATTTTTCAATAAATTAAGGGCCTCCCTTTCAGTTTTACCAAGATTGTCAACATTAGCAATCCTATTGTGATTCTTGTAGACAGTACCTTTACCACAAAACATATCATCTTTAAGCCTATTAATATCTTTTTTGACCAATTCTATGTATGTATCAATACAGTGGTTATAGTTGTTAGGGACAAAGTTGCTCTTATTCTTTAAACCAAATTTACGAATACTTAAATCTGCATATATTTTAGCATTTCCACAAAATTCATTGTTGGCAAAAAAAGATTTCAACTTAATGTTCCTAAACAATCTATGTAAGTCCTGCTCCAGATTAAAGAAATCACAATTGCTGCTTGGACAAAAGGAGAGTCCCTTATTAAAAACTTTTCCTTCAATGGCAGTCAGTGGGGTTCCGGATATATTTACCACTAGGTCTTGTTCTTCCTCCTCGTTGAACGCTGCTGGTGCTGCCGCTCCTTCTGCAGCACTTTCCCTTGTAAGCCTTTTGCGGTTGTGTCTTTTACCGCCACGTCGCTTCCTGCATCGGACTCCCCCGGAGAGCTGTCCGTCTGTGAGTCCATGGTAGTCGCTTCTCGTCTCTGGTAGCGATTACCGCGTCTGGCCCAACCGGAAGTGAGGTAGCGGTCCCTTCCGGTATTGTCCCTCGTCCACCGGTAAACTGTTCCGTGCAAGTAATCCTGCTCATCTCTGTAAAATTTTTCTCGTTTCTTAATCTGTAGTTCTTTTTTCATATCCATAATTTCTTTATCGATCTCGGCTATCTTTGTCTCTATATCAGTTGTTAAGAGATCAGTTTTCAGGGCATCTTCAATCCTTTTAATTTCGGCCTTCTGATCATCTATGGCTTTTTGTAAGTATTCAACAGTTAGAACTATAATGTCCAATGAACATTTGTTAAGAATACATTCATATTTTTTGACATCTTTGGTGTCTGGTGGGGCGACATTGGATCCCTTCTTAAATTTGTGGGTGATCTTAATAGTGCCACTAGACATATTAAGTTTACCCTCACCTGGGATGAACAATCCTTACATTTTCTTGACACTTTGGTTTATAAAGAAGGTGGAATTTTAAAATCATATATATATAAGAAAAGTACAGACAAGAATAGTTTGTTGCACTTTACAAGTGCTCATCCACTGGCTTTGATTAGATCTCTACCTAGAAGCCAAATGACAAGAGTCAAGAGGATAGTGTCTGACAAAGAACTTGCTACTAAAAGGCTTAAAGAAATGGGTCAGAAATTCAGTAATAGGGGTTATCCAACGGACCTACTGCATGAGGAAGTGAAAAGGGCTAGTGAAGACACATGCACCAATACCATTAAGAAACAGGATAAGAAGGATAGAATTATTTTTGTATCAGAATATAGTAAACAAAGCTCAAAGATAAAAAGGATTATTAATAAGTATTGGTTTATGTTGAGAGAATGCCATCCAGGTGTGCAATCATTTTCTAATAGTCCAATATCTGTTTATAGGAAAAGCTCCAGCATTAAAGATAAGTTGGTGAGGGCTGATATAGGTAGTAAAAAATTGAAGCAGGGTTATATTACCGAATAAAATTTGGGTTGTTACCCTTGTTTAGGCTGTGCAAATTGTAACAACATGGTAAAAGGTTCTACCTTTGTACATCCACACACAGGCAAAGTATATAAAATTAATGCTTTTCTTACATGCAACTCTTGTTATGTGATTTATCTTATCAAATGCCTGTGTGGGTGGATTTACATTGGCGAGACTACCCAGAGGGTAAGGGATAGGATTATCCAACATAAATCAAATATAAGATGTAAAGATCTAAATGCCCCAGTCTCTAGTCATTTTCTATCAAAAGGTCACTCAATCACTCAATTAAAGTTCCAAATAATTGATCATGTTCCCATCCCTCGTAGAGGTGGTAATAGAGAATTAATTTTAAAGAAAAGAGAATCTATGTGGATCTATAGGTTAGATTGTATGTTCCCAAAGGGTATGAACCGTGAAATAGATCTAAATATTTTTCTCTAGATTTTTCTGAAAAGATTTTTTTCTCTAAATTGGATCTGTAATTACTCTATAAGAGGTTTTTCTGTAAAAGAATTGTTATTTTGAAAGAAATTATTTTTCTGTAAAAAAAATTTGAATTTTTTTTTTAAAAAAAGTATTCTTGTATGCTTCAATACATGTATGTAGCATGGTTAGACTTTTTTCTAAAGTATATTATATGTTATTCTTTATACTGACCACTAGGTGGCATTTACACTTAAGAGTTAAAATTCTGTGACATTGAATGTTATAATTAGCAACACCTGTGGTAGAGGGTATTTAAGAGATGTGTTTAGTATGTTTAAGTTATATGATTAAGGGTATTTGAGCCCGAAACATCATGTTTTTGTGTGCCTTGGTACAATAAAATTGGAATAATTTGTACAATTGGAGGTGCTGCTTGAACTTTTTTCATTTTGGTTAATTATTGTAGGTAGCTGGCTGCGACGTTGTGGGGGGCAGGTTAGGGGTTAATAAATATAATATAGGGGTCGGCGGTGTTAGGGGCAGCAGATTAGGGGTACATAAGTATAACGTAGGTGGCGGTCGGCAGATTAGGGGTTAAAAAAATGTAATCGAGTGGCGGCGATGTGTGGGGGCCTCGGTTTAGGGGTACATAGGTAGTTTATGGGTGTTAGTGTACTTTAGAGTACAGTAGTTAAGAGCTTTATGAACCGGCGTTAGCCCAGAAAGCTCTTAACTACTGACTTTTTTCTGCGGCTGGAGTTTTGTCGTTAGAATTCTAACGCTCACTTCAGACATGACTCTAAATACCAGAGTTAGAAAAATCCCATTGAAAAGATAGGATACGCAATTGACGTAAGGGGATCTGCGGTATGGAAAAGTCGCGGCTGAAAAGTGAGCGTTAGACCCTTTTTTGAGTGACTCCAAATACCGGAGGTAGCCTAAAACCAGCGTTAGGAGCCTCTAACGCTGGTTTTCACGGCTACCGCCAAACTCCAAATCTAGGCCTTTGTTTTTTGTAACTTTGTAATATTTTAGTGTAGATTTAAATTATTTGAGTAGGGTTGGGTGTTTAAATATATAATATAGTTAATTTAATTTGTAGTTTTATGTAATTTTAGTATAAAAGTTAGGTTAGATTAATTTTTATTTTAATACAGTTTAATGTAATTTTAGTTTAAAAGTTAGGTTGGATTAATCATTAATTTAATATAGTTTAATGTAATTTTATTATAATAGTTAGGGTAGGTTAATTATTAATTTAATATAGTTTAATGTAATTTTAGTATAATAGGGTAGATTAATTCATAGTTTAAATGAAATCTAAAGGTAAGTTTAAATTTAATAAAAGATAGGGATAAGTTAATATTTAATGTAAGGTTAGCAGGTTGTTAGGTTTAGGGGTTAATAGTTTAATTTAGTTTATGGTGATTTGCCGGGCTGAGGGTTTAGGGGTTAATAGGTTTAGTAAGTGGTAGTGATGTGGGAGGCCAGGGGTTTAGGGGTTAATAACTTTATTTAGTTGCGGTGGGCTCCGGGAGCGGCGGGATAGGGGTTAATAACTTTTATTTAGGTGGCGGCGGTGTTGGGGCAGCAGATTATGGGTTAATAAGTATAATGTAGGTGGCTGCGGTGTAGGGGCCAGCAGATTAGGGGTTAATAAGTATAATGTAGGTGGCGGCAGTGTAGGGGGCAGCAGATTAGGGGTGTTTAGACTTGGGGTTTATGTTAGGTTGTTAGGTGTAAACATAACTTTTATTCTCCCATAGAAATCAATGGGATATCGGGCAGCAGTGAACATAAGCTTTCGCTGCTTTCAGACTCCCATTGATTCCTATGTCATCCGCGGCCTCCAGGGCAGCGGATTGAAAACCAGGTACACTGGGCCGGAATAGTGGCGAGCGTACCTGGTAGATTTTTGATAACTAGCAAAAGTAGTCAGATAGTGCTGAATTTGCATTGGGAACATCTGTAGTGACGTAAGCATCGATCTGTATCAGACTGAGACCGGCGGATCGTATGTTACGTCACAAAATTCTACTTTTGCTGGTCTGTAGCCTTTGATAAATGAGAATCAAGCTCGATGAGGATCTTGATAAAGGCCCAAGCGGCTGAAACGCGTAGAACTTTGCTCACTGGAAACATTGTTACTTTTGGATACTTTCATTTAAGTCGGATATAGTGCAGTAGGCTGGGTACTTTGAACTAATCATAAGCATGTGCAGTTCTATAAGTATAATTCCTAACCCATGATCTGATCACTATCCTTCTTATATACTAACGCTGTGAAATAATACAGCGGGGACTCAGTAAACAATTTACCTCTCTTCAACTTTGCTCCGGAACTACTTGGAGGCAACTAACCACAAGGAGAAATCTCCCCACAACAATACAGAGATTTTACTGTCACGCTGACATTCGACACGGCGTATATGATACGCACACAAAGCCATCACAAACATCAGGACACGGACATCATACGGCAGCGAAAATTGGAACTTTGACCTTTTATTTCTCTTGAGAGAACTGCCGACAAATAGAAACTGTTTCAAAAAAACTTAATCAATACAGGACTAAACACTGAGAGTCCCGGTCCATTGCAATAGTGAATACACACAAATCTCTGCATATAAGGTAATATCAACGCAAATATCTAACACCTATATGCACGGTGATAATCGCTATTTTCCCTTTAAAGTATAACATTTCAAACCTGTTTAAATTGTTTTTAAATTATTTGGTTTATTTTGATATATTTGTCAATTGTTCCATGTTACATTTATATACATTGTATTTAACTATCCATATACAATTGATGCCGGCATCCATTTTTATTTGTATTTTTAATTCTCATTAAATTTTTAATATGAAACACAATGTTTTTATGAACATCACTATATAAGAAGTATTTATACTCTTAAAGAATTTAGATCTTTACACCCTTTTTAAGCTTTAATTTAGCGCTAACCCTAACACACCTTTTTACATAAATTCTTTTTCTGATTAGTCAGGAGGTCTAATCATAAACACTGGGTTAAGTTTAAGGGAAATTTGAGTGTAGTATCTTTAAATATAACCCCAAACTTCCAAGCTTGATAAATAAGCCCCATTGAATGGGAGACTCAAGAGAAACTATTGTAGGTTTACCATTTCCTGTAAGCCCTGTTTCCTTTCCGTTCCTCCTGCAAGCTGCCTGCCATTCTCATACTACTTTGTACACACTGTGATCCCTGATTGGTGTTTATTGTTAGCAGTTACAAAGGTAGCAGCAGGATTTATCAATAGTTTGCTTGTTCGTAGGTGTCAATTAGCACCACTGAATTCTGCATCTCCTGATTGTATAACTAATAAAAATATACATAGACAGCAAGGGTGTAAGGTGAGTACCACAGTAAGTAAAGAGACAGGCGGCATGTGAGAGGAGCGCACAGGTCAGTGCAGAAGCTACTGATGTCAAATACAGGAACCACACAACATGGGTAATCAACGTTTCCTCCTGTTTAAAATATTTAGAAATGGGGAGAGTCTATGTTCAGCTAAGAGGATCAATATGCCCAACCCAAAATAAGGATCTCAGGCAATTTTACTTCAGGTTCCTTAACCCCTTCACTTCACTACTCAGAAAAAAAACTTGCCCAAAATACCTGAGACTTTTTAGCATTTTTGCTATCACTCCATCAAAACTATATCTATATTTTAAGTAGATAACCCAAAGTATTGATCTAGGCCCATTTTGGTATATTTCATGCCACCATTTCACCACCAAGCGATCAAAAATCGTTAACTTTTTCACAAACTTTGGGTTTCTCACTGAAATTATTTACATTCCGCTGGTGCAATCATGACACAAATGATTGTAAAAGCTTCGTTCAGAAAAAGTAGACATATGAATTTGCCATTGTTCTTTGTTAATTAGAAGGCAGCTAATTGCAGCTGCGCGCAACACGCTTCTATTATTCCCAGCAGTGAAGGGGTTAATCAGGTAGCTTGTAAGGTTGATTTTATTCCCTCACCCCCTACTGATTACCCACATCTTAGGTACTGGCAACCCCAAAATTAGATAAAATCAATATGCTATGCAAAAATCTATTGACAGTGGATTTTTAACATTCTTAAATATTGCAGCTGTTACAATTTTTTTCTATTTTCTAGTGACAGAATAATATTTGCATGTTCATAAATAATCAATTTTGACAGTGAAATATACCATACGATCCTGAATGATTAATAAATTGACTAATCAGGAACTCCAGACTAATCAAACCACAGTATGGTAGATGAACATTAGGAAACATACTCACTGCAAGATGCTGAAAATAAAAGACAATTTATTAGAGTTAACTAAAATCTTTAGAATTTAATTATGGGTTTTTTCAGTATTGGAAAGGCTTTTTTTTCTAACTAAAGTAATACATAATAAAAAAAATTGCAAATTCAGTTGGTTTTCAGTTGGAATTAATCCTCAGAGGGGAGTAGAATCAAGTATGAATTACTTTCACTCAAAACGCATTATAAGATTAGCCTCCTGTATTTACCAGTCCTTTACATTTTTATAGAGAAACTAATTTTTGTATAGAATTTTAAATCATGCCCATTTTGACAAGTTAATTTTCATTAAAGTTGTTGGCACATTGTTAGTGTTCAGTGGTCTAAGTGCATTACGAAAATTCAGACCTAAGATATGCCGCCTCAGTGCAATATATCAGGCAGCCACTAGATGGCACTGATTCTTCATTTGGCCAAATTGTCAAAATAAAGAAATCGTGTGTAAGAAAAACTGATTTATGGTTATATTTTCTAGTTATACTTTATTCATTGTTCAGTCAGTTTAGCTAATTTCAACAGACATGATTCCATAAAAAACTAAACCAAATACAACATGAGCTGAACACAGAGTTGTACTGGGATGGTGATCTATGTAAGTAATTATAGGTGTGTGCAGCATATTGCATTCAGGAGTATTCACTTAGAATTGTTTTTTATTTTATATATATATATATATATATATATATATATATATATATATATATATATATATATATATATATATATATATATATATATATATATATATATGATAATGTAAACATAAAATATATATCTATACCTATATATCTATAGGAATAGATATACAGTTAGAGGTTTATACAGATATATATAGAAATATGTATTTACACTAAAAACTACATTATCCTGTGTTTGGTTTAATGTATAACTAAAAAGGGATACATGCAGAAGGAGAAATTGGATCTTCTGATAGCTCTGAATTAAAAAAAGCAGCCCTGAACTGAAGCATTTTGCAAGTAAATTACAACTTAAATATCATTTTGTACCAGCAGCATTTTACTGATCCTGTTTTCAATATTGACATTTAGGGGGGTAGTTATCAACGTGTCTACTTTACCTGCCTTCGCCGGTCCAATATGACCGCCTAAGCTCGCCTACCATCGCCGCCGCAGACCTGCAAAATTTCGCCTAAGTTATCAATAAAGCTGTCAAAAAGCTGCGCACCAAGTATGGGGCTATGAGCAGCGGACTGTGATAGTTATCACTCATCCGATCTCGCTGCTCTTCGGCTTTTTCCCAGCTTTATTGCTAGCCTGTCACTAAGCACCCACACTAAACTACACTGTTCTACCCCCTATACCGGCGCCCCCGGAGCCCCCCGCAACTCAATAAAGTTATTAACCCCTAAACCACCGCTCCTAGACCCGCCGCAACTCTTATTAATGTATTAGCCCCTAAACCGCCGCTCCTAGACCCTGCCGCAACTCTTATAAATGTATTAACCCCTAAACCGCCGCTCCCGGACACCGCCGCCACCTACATTATACCTAGTAACCCCTATCCTGCCCCCCCATACCGTCGCCACCTATAATAAAGTTATTAACCGCTATCCTGACAATCCTGGACCTTGTCGCAAATAAATAAATAGTTTAACCCCAGAACCGCCGCTCCCGGACCCCGCCGCAACCTATATTAAACTTATTAACCCCTAATCTGCCCCCCCTACACCGCCGCCACTGTAATAAAATTATTAACCCCTAAACCTAAGTCTAACACTAAGCCTAAAACCCCCTAACTTAAATATTAATTAAATAAATCTAAATAATATTTATCTTATTAAATAAATTAATCCTATTTAAAACTAAATACTTACCTTTAAAATAAACCCTAATATAGCTACAATATAAATAATCATTATATTGTAGCTATCTTAGGATTTATTTTTATTTTACAGGCATCTTTCAATTTATTTTAACTAGGTACAAAAGCAATCAAATAGTTATTAACTATTTAATAGCTACCTAGCTAAAATAAAGAGAAAATTACCTGTAAAATAAAAACTAACCTAAGTTACAATTAAACCTAACACTACACTATACTTTAATAAATTATTCTTATTTAAAACTAAATACTTACCTGTAAAATAAACCCTAAGATAGCTACAATGTAATTAATAATTACATTGTAGCTATTTTAGGATTTATATTTATTTTACAGGTAACTTGGTATTTATTTTAGCTAGTTAGAATAGTTATTAAATAGGTATTAACTATTTAATAACTACCTAGATAAAAGAAATACAAAATTACCTGTAAAATAAATCCTAACCTAAGTTACAATTAAACCTAACACTACACTATCATTACATTAATTAAATAAATTAGCTACAAATAACTACAATTAAATTAAATAAACTAACTAAAGTACAAAAAAAGTACAAAAAAAATAAAAAAAGCTAAGTTACAAAAAATAAAAAAAATAAGTTACAAACATTTAAAACATATTACAACAATTTTAAGCTACTTACACCTAATCTAAGCCCCCTAATAAAATAACAAAGCCCCCCAAAATAAAAAAATGCCCTAGCCTATTCTAAATTTAAAAAGTTCAAAGCTCTTTTACCTTACCAGCCCTTAAAAGGGCCTTTTGCGGGACATGCCCCAAAGAATTCAGCTTTTTTGCCTGTAAAATAAAAATACAACCCCCCAACATTAAAACCCACCACCCACATACCCCTAATCTAACCCAAACCCCCCTTAAATAAACCTAACACTACCCCCCTGAAGATCATCCTACCTTTAGTCGTCTTCAGCCAGCCGACCCACCGATGGAATCGAAGAGGAGATCCGGAGCGGAAGAAGTCATCATCCAGGCGGCGCTGAAGAAATCTTCCATCCGATGAAGTCATCATCCAGGCGGTGCTGAAGAAATCTTCCACCCGATAGAAGTCTTCATCCATGCAGCGTCTTCAATCTTCATCCATCCAGAGCAGAGCCATCTTCAGACGAGCCGACGCGGAGCCATCCTCTTCTTCCCGACGACTACCAACGGATGGATATTCCTTTAAGGGACGTCATCCAAGATGGCGTCCCTTCAATTCTGATTGGCTGATAGGATTCCAATCAGATTGAGCTCGCATTCTATTGGCTGATCGGAACAGCCAATAGAATGCGAGCTCAATCTGATTGGCTGATTGGATCAGCCAATCGGATTGAACTTCAATCTGATTGGCTGATTCAATCAGCCAATCAGATTTTTCCTACCTTAATTCCGATTGGCTGATAGAATCCTGATATGGCTCCACGTCGGCTCGTCTGAAGATGGCTCCGCTCCGCTCCAGATGAAGATTGAAGACGCCGCATGGATGAAGACTTCTATCGGATGGAAGACTTCTTCAGCGCCGCCTGGATGATGACTTCATCGGATGGAAGATTTCTTCTGCGCTGCCTGGATGATGACTTCATCGGATGGAAAATTTCTTCAGCGCCGACTGGATGATGACTTCTTCCCCTCCGGATCTCCTCTTCGGTTCCATCGGTGGGTCGGCTGGCTGAAGACAACTAAAGGTAGGATGATCTTCAGGGGGGTAGTGTTAGGTTTATTTAAGGGGGGTTTGGGTTAGATTAGGGGTATGTGGGTGGTGGGTTTTAATGTTGGGGGGGGGGTTGTATTTTTATTTTACAGGCAAAAGAGCTGAATTCTTTGGGGCTTTAAGGGCTGGTAAGGTAAAAGAGCTTTGAACTTTTTTTAATTTAGAATAGGGTAGGGCATTTTTTTTTATTTTGGGGGCTTTGTTATTTTATTAGGGGTCTTAGATTAGGTGTAAGTAGCTTAAAATTGTTGTAATATGTTTTAAATGTTTGTAATTTATTTTTTTATTTTTTGTAACAGCTTTTTTTATTTTTTGTACTTTAGTTAGTTTATTTAATTTAATTTAATTGTAATTATTTGTAGCTAATTTATTTAATTAAGGTAATGATAGTGTAGTGTTAGGTTTAATTGTAACTTAGGTTAGGATTTATTTTACAGGTAATTTTGTATTTCTTTTAGCTAGGTAGTTATTAAATAGTTAATAACTATTTAATAACTATTCTAACTAGCTAAAATAAATACCAAGTTACCTGTAAAATAAATATAAATCCTAAAATAGCTACAATGTAATTATTAATTATATTGTAGCTATCTTAGGGTTTATTTTACAGGTAAGTATTTAATTTTAAATAGGAATAATTTATTTAAGTATAGTGTAGTGTTAGGTGTAATTGTAATTTAGGTTAGTTTTTATTTTACAGGTTAATTTCTCTTTATTTTAACTAGGTAGCTATTAAATAGTTAATAACTATTTAATAGCTATTCTACCTAGTTAAAATAAATTGAAATTTGCCTGTAAAATAAAAATAAATCCTAAGATAGCTACAATATAATTTTTATTTATATTGTAGCTATATTAGGGTTTATTTTAAAGGTAAGTATTTAGTATTTCCACTTTTTACCTCTGATGAAGAAGTGACTGATCACTTCGAAACGCGTAAGGATTATCTAAAGGTGGGCGGACATCCTTTTGCTACATTGCGGCACGGCATCATATTCAAACTAACGGGTAACAGAACTTTGAGCTATTGTACCCACTATCATTCATATGCCTCTGTGAGCATATCCCGCTGTGTATCATACCTAAGACCGGCGGGAATCACATACGTACAATTTGAATCTACCAACTGACAACACAGGCGCTTTAGCCTAATAGCATTAAAACACATTGGTCTTACTGACCACACTATACAGCCAGCAGGTTGAGCTGTTTTAAAGAACCACATATAGCGTTCAGCTATCTGTTTCCCACTAGCAGGCTGAACTGTACAAAAGATCCACATACTGCATTTGGGCAAACTTTGCACTGCAGCCAACCAGAGAACTGACCAGGAGATCGAAATACTTATTCCATGTCTATTACTTACCTCATACTTTGATTGAGGGCATTTGATGTAAGCGCATTCACTTAGTTCTAATAAAAAGAGCTTTTTTATTTAAACGTTATTACACTATGTTCTTGTTTTCTTTTCTCATTCCATCTCAACCGATATGAACACCTGAGGCAACCCAGATTCTCATCACCAAGAGGACAAAGAGAGTCCAGGATTTTCCATTGCCTTTCAACACCTGAGTCAACCCAGATTCTCATCACCAAGAGGACAAAGAGAGTCCAGGATTTTCCATTGCCTTTCAACAAACGATACCAGAGAGTCCAAGATTTTCATTCAAAACAACATACCGCTGCCGGGAGTCCCCTGGAAACAAAGGGTTTCACTAAAAGAAAGATTCCTCCAGTAAAGAACAAAGCCAAATCGACTGGACAAGAACCAAAGAAACATCTCTAACCCAAACAAGTCTACAACTTACCTCATATGATTGAGGTTACCTCTGTCAAGCACAAATTCACTCACCTCAGACATAGAAGTGTCGAATATTCTAAAGTATAATACTGAACTTTTTTGAATACAATAACTATCCAAGGACATTATTATTATTTATTATTTTTTATGCCCTCTTCCTGTATTCCACTACTTTAACATCATTGTTTAGAAAGTAACAAACTTACTTCACAAATAGCTAATATCTATTCCAGTGCCAAGCTGTGCGCCCTCTTGATTTCCTCTTTCCCATCCACATTCCTAACAGTGACACGGGTACACTGTATCAGTGGCAGCACGCATATATATCACTATTACTACTATTGTTGCAAAACAGCTATTTCTCACAAAGTGTTAGAGTTTTTAGAGCAGGTGCCCCTCCTTTTTTCTAACATACATTTAGTTTTAAATAGGATTCATTTATTTAATAAGAGAAATATTATATAGATTTATTTAATTAATATTTAAGTTAGGGGGTGTTAGGGTTAGACTTAGGTTTAGGGGTTAATAATTTTATTACAGTGGCGGCGGTGTAGGGGGGGCAGGATAGGAGTTAATAAACTTATTATAGGTGGCGACGGAGTAGGGGGGGCAGATTAGGGGTTAATAAGTTTAATATAGGTTGCGGCGGGGTCCGGGAGCGGCGGTTTAGGGGTTAAACTATTTATTTAGTTGCGGCGAGGTCCGGGATCGGCAGGATAGGGGTTAATAACTTTATTATAGAGGGCGACGGTATAGGGGGGGCAGGATAGGGGTTAATAGGTATTATGTAGGTGGCGGCGGGGTCTGGGAGCGGCGGTTTAGGGGTTAATACATATATTATAGTTGCAGCGGGGACCGGGAGCGGTGGTTTAGGGGTTAACATATTTATTATAGCTTGCGGTGGGCTCCGGAAGCAGCGGTTTAGGGGTTAATCAGTTTATTAGAGTGGCGGTGGGCTCCGGGAGCGGCGGTTTAGGGGGTAACATATTTAGTATAGCTTGCATCGGGCTCCGGGAGCGGCAGTTTAGGGGGTAATACATTTATTTCGTTGCGGCAGTGTAGGGGGGGACAGATTAGGGGTGTTTAGACTTGGGGTTAGGGTGTTAGGTGCAGACATCTCCCATAGGAATCAATGGGATGTCTGGCAGCAGCGAACATGAACTTTCGCTATGGTCAGACTCCCATTGATTCCTATGGGATCCGCCGCCTCCAGGGCGGCGGTTTGAAAACTAGGTACGCTGGGCCAGAAAAGTGCCAAGCGTACCTGCTAGTTTTTTGATAACTAGCAAAAGTAGTCAGATTGTGCCTCACTTGTGGAGTGACGTAAGAATCGATCTGTGTCGGACTGAGTCCGGCGGATCGAAGCTTACGTCACCAAATTCTACTTTTGCCGGTATCTAGGGCTTGATAACTAAGGCGAATCAGCCTCGCCACAAATACACTGCAGAATTCCAGCGTATTTGAGGTTGACGGCTTGATAACTACCCCCCTTAGTCTGTTTGTCATAATACACTCACAAGGAGTAGTTAATACCTAGAATAGCCATCTAGCAGAGGTGGTATGGTTAATCTAAAATGTTCTTTCTTTGTGTAACATCTGTGTTTGCTAAAGAATGCATTAATCTAAAGACCTCCCCTTCCCTTTCTTCCTGGTGCATGGTATCGCTTCGTACTGTGGGTTAAGGACTTGCAAGGAGGGGTTAGGGGGTTAAGGTAAGTTTTGTGACAACACAAAGGGAGATATAATTGAATGTACAGAAACATATTAGCAAAACTTGCCTGGGACATCATATGAGAAAACATCTGAAGTAAGTTCCCACATACCTACTGGAAACTTGGTTAATATGTGCAAAGTGTAGGTATTGTATTTAATTTATGTCCCATTTTATTTTAAAGAACCATATAATTTATTGTTTGTTCTTTTGTATGTCTTCTGTTTTTGTAATTTGGCACTGTGTAACCTGTATTTGTCTTTTGTTATTAAAAATTTAAATAATCTAATTATGTATTTTGGCTCTAATATCTGAATTCACACTCTGTAGAGATATGATTAAAATCACGTTACCTAATTGTTAGTCGTGTGAGTTATTGGGTTTCCAAGACACCCTTATTCAAAACTTTATTTATTGGTCCCGCTTGCACGCTAACTCTGCTAGAAGTAAAAGTTGAAAGTAAAAAAGTTTTTGCACGCACACTAACCTGGCGCTTGCAAAAATCCATAATTAGAATATCACAACCACGTTAATGTATTTCCCCATAGATTAAATGGAGCGTAAAAAGTGTGTGTGTGTGTGTGTGGGGGGGGGGACTAACACACTTACTCAAGCACAAACCCGGTCGCATTTTTTCAAGTGTGCTACCCCGACATAAAATATTAATATTTCACATTCCAATGTTGTTCACATAGAAGAATATGTTCTACTTATTCATAAATAAATTATATATATATATACATACATACATACATACAGTACTGTGCAAAGGTCTTAGACCACAATTAGATTTGTTGTTTTTGCAATAGTATAATGACCATATATAATTATTTCTCAGTCTCTTTATTAGAATAAAACCAGAAAATACATGATATTTGTATGCAGTATAAAAAAACAGAAAAAAAAACAGCTTCTATAGGCTAAAGTGGCAAGTATTTAGTGTGACCTTCTCTTACACTTGAGTAATAACAGGAACCTGGCTCTCGTAAACCTAAATGTAATGAAATCCTAAATAATGTCATTGCTAACACCTGTATTTGCCCTATTATTTCATGTCAAAATGACTGCTGTGAAAAAGGTCTATTACACCAAGGTTGTGCAAGACATGCTTGAACATTACATACACATAAGGTATGAGTTTTATTCATTGGAAGCTTACTAATAAGACCAACTTTCAATCACAAAACACAATTTGACAGACATAAAATCATACTTTTGCATCAGCAAGGCCACGCTCAAAGGGAAATCAGCAAACAAACTGGATACTGTTATAAAGAAATTTGAAGAATCAGGGACAAAAAAAAAGAACTGGAAGGCCAAGAAAACTTTCAAAATCTGATGAGAAGTTTCTCAGAGTTTCTTCTTTGAGAGACCAGAAGAAGTCCAGCAAGGACCTGGCTAAGCAACTAGCAGCTTCATCGGGATGCAAAGACAGTCCGAAGAAGCTTTATTAGGAATGGTCTTTGTGAAAGGGTAGCAGCAAAAAAAAACACTTTTTTGGAAAGGGGAACAGGGTGAAAAGGATATGCTAAAGCTAACAAAGTTTGGAATGAAGATCAGTGGAAATATTTATTATGGAGAGACAAATCCAAGTTTGAAATTTGTGGGTCCAATCGTCGACAATATGTGAGAAGATAAGTTAAAAAGAGATGGAAGAATTGAGTGCTTGTGGCCTTCAGTGATACACGGTGGAGGGTCTGTCCTGGTTTGATGCTGCATTTCTGCCAGTGGTGTTGGTGATTTTGTCTTCCTGGAAAGTGCCTGATTGGGAATGGTTTTATTTTTCAGCATGATAACGATCCCAAGCACACTGCTAATCCAGTAAAATCATATTTGAAGAGAAAAACAGATTACCTGAATATTATAGAGGCAGTATGGGATCACCTGAACAGAGAAAGAAATTAAAGACAACCTAAATCTAAAGAAAAACTCTGGAAAATGCTGAAAGAAGCCTGGTATAATATACCAGAAGATTACATCAGAAAACTCCCCAAAAGAGTTCAAGATGTTCTTAGGGCCAAGGGAGGTCACACTAAATACTGACCTTTGCCTGAAGAAGCCATTTTGTTATACATATTTCCTTTATTTTCTGTTTGTATCTTAAAAAAGAGACCAAAAAATAAAGATGCTAAAACAACAAATCTAATGGTGGCCTAATACTTTTGCCCAGTACTGTGTGTGTATGTGTGTGTGTGTATATATATATATATATATATATATATATATATATATATATATATATATATATATATATATACAGGTGGCCCTCGTTTTGCACTGGTTCAATTTGGTTCCGTTTCAGAATAACGCCCTTTATTTTCGGTCATGTGAGTGCTATTGAAAAGCACTGAGAAGCAGCACATTGATTAAAATAAGGGCAGGCCAGTAGGTGGAGCTGTCCGATTGTGTTGCAGCAAAGATATGCAAGCCAAGCAGGCTGAAATTAATCAGTGTGAACAGATCAGCCCTGAGCTATCGAGCAGCATTCAAAGCAACAAGATCTAGCAGCCGTGAGGGAAAATTCCCTTTCTTCTTCTATCCCAGCTGCTTGAGGTGAGGGTGCCTATAAATCGGTACAAACTGGAATGCATAGAATAGCTAGTTAAAAGTGTATGCTACTGTTTCGATGCAGAGACCTTTTTTGCAGAAAAATGCAAGTAAAAAAATGTTTTTGTTCATTAAACTTAGTTTGATGATGCATTCTATGTTGTGTCATTATTTGATACTGTTTATAATGCTGTTTAGCATTTATAGTCTTCATTTCAAAGCCTTAAAAATAATGTATTATAGGTTACTTATGTCCAATTTGAGAGGGGCCTGGAAACTGGAAACTTATGTCCAATTTGAGAGGGGCCTGGAAACTAACTCCCTCACTTCCTATTGACTTACATTGTAAACTGGGTTTCAATTTAAAACGGTTTCTATTTACAACCATTCCTCCTGGAACCTAACCCCGGCGTAAATTGAGGGCTACCTGTGTATATATATATATATATATATATATATATATATATATATATATATATATATATATATGATTATATATAGTTTTATATATATATATATATATATATATATATATATAAATACATATAGGAATATATATTTATAAATATTAAGAAGTGAAGAACATTGGAATGTTAAATATTTACAGTACACGGTTAAAGGGACAGTAAAGTCATAATTAGACATTCATGTTTTAGTCTAGAGCATACAATTTTAAACAACTTTCCAATTTACTTTTAATATTTAATTTTCTTCTTTCTCTTGTTATTCATTACTGTAAGGTTTATCTAGAAAAGCGCAGAAGCAGCAAAGAACCTAATTTCTAGCTGCTGATTGGTTGCTGCATATATATACCGATTGTCATTGGCTCACCCATGAGTTCAGTTAGAAACCAGTAGTGCATTGCTGCTCCTTCAACAAATGATACCAAGAGAATTAAGTACATTTGATAATAGAAGCAAACTGGAAAGTTGTTTAAAATTGTATGTTCTACCTAAATCATGAAAGAAAATGTTGTGTTTCATGTCCCTTTAAGCGCATTATTAAATATGAACATTGCATAAATATGATTTTTCATGTTTTCAGCTACTTGACTGCAAAGGGCTTCAATGCACTTATAGATATGTCTATTTATGTATACATATGTATTTATTTGTTTAAATGTGTATATATGTCAGTAAATACACATATACACATACGTACACCCCTCACATTTTTGTAAATATTTTATTATATTTTTTCATGTGACAACACTGAAGAAATTACACTTTGCTACAATGTAAAGTAGTGAGTGTACAGCCTGTATAACAGTGTAAATTTGCTGTCCCCTCAAAATAACTCAACACACAGCCATTAATGTCTAAACCGTTAGCAACAAAAGTGAGTACACCCCTAAGTGGAAATGTCCAAATTGGGCTCAAAGTGTCAATATTTTGTGTGGCCACCAATATTTTCCAGCACTGCCTTAACCCTCTTGGGCATGCAATTGACCAGAGCTTCACATATTGCCACTGGAGTCCTCTTCCACTCCTCCATGACGACATCACAGAGCTGGTGGATGTTAGAGACCTTGCGCTCCCCCACCTTCCGTTTGAGGATGCCCAACAGATGCTCAATATGGTTTAGGTCTGGAGACATGCTTGGTCAGTCCATCACCTTTACCCTCAGCTTCTTTAGCAAGGCAATGATTGTCTTGGAGGTGTGTTTGGGGTCGTTATCATGTTGAAATACTGCCCTGCGGCCCAGTCTCCAAAGGGAGGGGATCATGCTCTGCTTCAGTATGTCACAGTACATGTTGGCATTCATGGTTCCCTCAATGAACTGTAGCTCCCCAGTGCCGGCAGCACTCATGCAGACCTAGACCATGACACTCCCACCACCATGCTTGACTGCAGGCAAGACACACTTGTCTTTGTACTCCCCACTTGGTTGCCACCACACATGCTTGACACCAGCTGAACCATATCCTTAGTCAGCTTGTCTTAAGCAAACTGTTTGCAGGCTTTCTTGTGCATCATCTTTAGAAGAGGCTTTCTTCTAGGACGACAGCCATGCAGATTAATTTGATGCAATGTGTGGTGTATGGTCGGAACCCTCATACGTATGCTGGCATCACTCATACGTCTATTTCCCAAAGACAACCTCTGGATATGACGCTGAGCACATGCACTCAACTTCTATTGGCCGACCATGGCGAGGCCTGTTCTGAGTGGAACCTGTCCTGTGAAACCACTGTATGGTCTTTTCCACCGTGCTGCAGCTGTTTCAGGGACTTGGCAATCTTTTTATAGCCTAGGCCATCTCTATGTTGAGCAATAATTCTTTTTTTCAGATCCTCAGAGAGTTCTTTGCCATGAGGTGCCATGTTGAACTTCCAGTGACCAGTATGAGAGAGAGTGAGAGCAATAACACCAAATGTAACACACCTGCTCCCCATTAACACCTGAGACCTTGTAACACTAACGAGTAACATGAGACCGGGGAGGGAAAATGGCTAATTGGGACCAATTTGGACATTTAGACTTAGGGGTGTACTCACTTTTGTTACCTACGTTTTAGACATTAATGGCTGTGTGTTGAGTTATTTTGAGGGGACAGCAAATTTACACTGTTATACAGGGTGTACACTCACTACTTTACATTGTAGTAGCAAAGTGTCATTTCTTCAGTGTTGTCACATGAAAAGATATAATAAAATATTTACAAAAATGTGAGGAGTGTACTCACTTTTGTGAGATACTGTATAAATACATAAATAATATGTAGACATATATAGACATTTATATATACATTCATATACATATTTCTTTAACCTGAGACCTCATATAATTGAAAACAATAAGGATGAAGCTCACCAGAATGCCAAATTGTCAATGCTTTATTGGAGACAAGTGCAGAGTCAAACAGCCACGACGTTTCGGGGAACTATGCCCCTTAATCATGTGGTCATATAATTGAGCAACTTATACCTTTCTTATGCAATTTTAAAAAACAAACAAACCAAAAAAACATTAGTGTTATTATGGGTGTAACTGTACTTTTAAATGTATTTTTGATGTGTTTTGTCCAATATTAGAGCATAACAGTTAACCAGAGCTCTGAAGTTGCACTAAAACAACATGCATTAAAATGAATTGTACTCGAGCGAATGCGTTTACTTTCAACTTGTAATACACACACTACTTCCGACGTCTGCAAACCCCTTATACCCCTTATCGCTGTTAGCATTAATCTAGCACTGAGTCGAAGAACTTTTTAAAAATGGTATGCTCGGTCTGAATCACAATATATTTTTTTTATTTTTCATATGCCTTTAATACGCATACCCTCATTAAAATTCATATATAATCTTCAGAGGAAACAAATTCTGTAGTATTCCAGATGTGCATGAGAATTAAAAAAATGTGAACATAGAAATAAATTTGACATTTCTTTTAATGGCTGTCACATGATATAGGGGGCCGGTAAATGGGGGAAAAAATAAATTTGTCTGAAAAAAACCTCTACTGCTTATTTGAAATTTTGAGTAAGTGTTATTGAATTGTGTTTTTATTATGCACTCATTCATTATGCAAGTCTACTATATATAGTGGTCCTTTAAGTAAAACTTTGAAATTTGTCAGAAAATTCTATTTATTTAAAATTCAGAGTAAGATCTATTGAATTGTCTTTTTATTATGAACTTGATTTTGCAATTCTACTGTTCTAAAGGACTGGCCCCCTCCTTGTTTACATCACTTGGTATTAGCCCTATACCTCCTCTAACAAGTATTTCTTTCAAGGACTACAGCTGGTGACCTCCTCGCCCTCCCAGGGGTGCTGTGTGAGGGGGGTAAATCCCTGTCCGCCCGGCTACTTCACATCTGAGCTTGAATACCTTAAGTGCCTTCACGAACCAGGCTGCTGCCTACCTGCTCTGATCCCTGTGTGATCGAGACTAACTACGGATCGACCCAGACGTGACCTACGGTGAATCAAGAACCAGAATTGGGGCATCCCTGCAGGCCTCTCTAAGATTAAGCCACTAGCTGATCCACTGCTTATTCCCTCCCACTGGTGCTGTGAGAGGGTCGGTCTATCCTTCCTGCCTGTTCCTACGGGTTCTTACCTTGGACCAAGGTGCTACCTGCTTTGCTATGTCACCCCTCCCACCAGTGCTGCGAGAGGGGTGCTATACTTTGCCTCCCAGGTGCACAGGCCCTCCACGTAGGACCAAGGTGCTGCCTGCTATGTCGCTCCACTTCACCTACCGTGGCTGTGTGTAAGGCGGTCTGTCTCACCCCTTGGATTCAGCAGGCCCTTGAGGAAATTCTGTTGGTGTGGCTGAGCTTGAGGAGCGTTTCCATCGGGGTCCTGATTCTGCCCGGTTCTTGCTGCTTGCCTCCTCCCACCGGTGATGCGTGAGGGGCTTCTTTGACGGCTGCCTTGGAGGTTGCCACATTGGAGGTCTGACATAGACCGCACTTTTAAGCTTCTTTTGTGCCGGCTTCGAGTTCTTTGGCTCATTCTGAGGTCTGGCCCAGTGTGATGTGGGGTATACCCTGGACTCACTGTGAGTGGCGTGTGGGTCTTACTGCTTGGTCCTCTACCCTTTAGGGATCCTCTTGTCTTCTTACGATTTCCTTTCTCTGCTGGGCTAAAAAATCTTGTACTGTCCTGGTAAAGCATCCACCTCCCCTGTGCAGGCTTGAGGTGCAGGAATCCCATATTAACTCAATCTAAGAACTGGGACAGAAGAACACTCAATTTCTTTAAAATGCATATTGGTCCACTCCTTTACCATGGACACTCTAACCATATATGTAGCTCAGAGTTGGTTTTGTAATTTTTCCTGGTTGGTCACATCAAACAGTAATGCTTTGGTTGAACATTTTTTTTGTGTTCTTTTTTTGCATCAATTTATAACTAAGCTGTGTAAATAATTGTTTAGTACTTTGCATTATATGGGCCTTGAGGCAGCAATAACTCCTTCACACAGCTCATAGTTTTGGTACTTTGTAAACTGGCCTGGCAAAGGAGAGAAAAAGAGAAAGGAATAAAAGGGGGAAGGGGAGAGAAGGGAAAAAAAGAGAACCTTCTTTTTTAGGATTAGCTCCCTGACCCTAATTCTTAAAGCCATCTGGGGGTTACTAGGTTACCTGAGACTAATAAAACTTTTTTCTGCTCCTTTCCCCAAGGTGGGGGCCTTCTAGAATTGGTATCTCTAAACTAAAAAAAGTGATTTTTTTACTAATTTGTCTCTCTCCTTTTCCTTTGTACCGTTTCCATTCTGTATTGGGGTTGCCGTAATAGGGAATTTCTATACCAATGGGATTTTTCCCTATCCCCACATAGAAATAACTGAAAAACTTTCTTCATTTTCCATTTGTTCATAGAGGTGTTTGTTTGTGGGGATAGGCAAGAATTAACTCCTGGATGCTCATTTTTATTATTTATGATTTTGTCTCTTTTGGTACAGTTGGATAGGACGGTTGCTTGCGTGGTGCCTCTTGGTTGACTCTTGTTCTGGCAGGTCTGTGTTCATCATTTGTTACCTTCCATAACTGACCTAGAATTCTTCTAAGCACTTCACTTTATTTTTTTTTCTCATCAATAGTCACAGATCACATTTACTCACAGATTCACTTGGGAGGTGTACTTAATTCTCTCTCTTTTTTTGGGGGGGGGGGGGTAAACAATAATCATTCTTACTTGCTAGTCTTTTCTTCACTTCATCTTGCCAGGGGGCTCTGTCACTTTGTACTCTCCCACACTAATTGGGAGAACTGATCACTGTTTCTCTCACCTTTATAAGTACATGGATACATTTTTTAACACTCACCCTAAAACCTCACCCTCAGTTATGGCGGTTATACAAAGGGACAGAAAGAACAAGAACACTCTCGAGACCTCGGCGGATTTACATCCTGTTGCCATCAACCCTCCGCATCAAAGTGAGCCATTGGACATCCAATCACTGGTCTCTAGTATAGAAGCCACAAACACCAACCTTTTAAAAATTCAGAGTAAGCTATAAGACTTAGAGAATCCTTCTAGAAGGAACAACTTCAGAGTTATTGGAGTAACAGAAGAAAAGCTATATGAGGATTTTAATAAATTGTTAACTGTTACCATACCGCAACGCCTAGAAATTCTGCATTCTCAGCCCCAAATAGTGTTAGAGAGGGCACATAGGCTAGGCTGGCACACAACTGGCAAAGAGAACATAAGACCTAGGCCAATTATCGCCAAAACATTACATTTCCAAGATAAAGTCATGTTGCTGCAATTCTTTCAAAAGAATCAGCCCATTTATCTCAGAGACGCAAAAATTATGCTCTTTCAGGATTTCTCTGCGGAGACATCCGCAAAGAGGAGAGATTTAGCCCCAATTTGCACGAGATTAATTAATCAGGGTCTCTGAGCTACCTTAATATATCCAGCTAGGCTGAAGATAACGGTGGACAACCAAACACATTTTTTTGACTCTGCTAAAGATGCAGAAAAATTATGTGCTGAGACTTATCCTCCTGCTTAATAGAGGAGCTACATAGTAAACTACTGTATTATCTAAGTATTAATTCTTCTGTGGCCTGGTCCTTATGGTTGTTGGAAAAAGGTGAACTAACTAGGGTTGGGATGTTATCTGTTTTGTTTATGGAAGTTTTTTCGTTTTTTTCTCTCCCTCTCCTTTTTTCCTTAGATGATGGACGCGGCATGTAGATTTAAGTTAACCTCCTGGAACATTGGAGACATTACATCTCCTATTAAACGGAAAACAATAATATCTCATTTGAAAAATATAAACACTGATATTGCCTTTTTACAGGAAACCCATCTAAAACTGGAGGAAGTCCTAAAGCTTAAATGTTCATGGGTCAAGGAAGTCCTTTCCTCTCCCAGCGTGGAGAGGAAAGGAGGTGTCACGATCCTCCTAGGGAAAAAGATAAACTATGAAGTTCTTCATATTAACGCAGATTCAGAGGGGAGATTCCTAATGGTAAAAATTGAACTGGCTTAAAAGTAAAGAGATCATTTAGAATCAAAACTGTTTATCAGGCTTTTTCTGAATCTCAGGGTTAGGGATCTATGGAGGTCACAAAACCCTGACACCAGAGATTTCACATGCCTTTCTAAGGCACATAATACACTCTCTAGAATCGATCTACTTCTACTAGATGAAACTGAACTGATGACTGTGTAAATTGAGATTTTTATCATGAATTCTTCCTATTTCATTTCGGACCATGCTCCTATTTTTCATGATTTTCAGCTTAGTGATCCTGATCCTAGAAATAGTGGGTTTTATTTTCCTGTATATTTGTCATCAGATTTTAAGTTAAAAAACTGGCTTAAATCTAAGTTTGAGGAATATGCTTCCTTCAACCAGGAGTACGTTAATCGATCTGCTATCTTCTGGGAAATCGCAAAAGCAGTTCTTAGTGGGGAGATATAAGCCTACAGTATAATTAGGACAAAGAAATTCAAACTAAGGGAAAGGGAAGTCCTGAAGTCAGTATCTAACTCATACAATCGCCATTTATTAGAGAAAACACCAGAGAGCTGGGCGGGATACACTCGAGCATTAAAGGAAAGGGATTCTTTCCTTCTATTTAGGGCTACTCAGAAATATCTAAGATTCCAGGCTAAGCTACTTAGACATGGAAAAAAAACAGGGAAATTCCTCGCAAACTTAGTGAAGAGGGATAAAGGCTCATCTTTAATTTATTCCCTTCAGAGTGAAGGTAAAACTTTGACGACAGCAGAAGAGCTCTTGAAGACTTTCTCAGACTACAATTAAGATCTGTATTCCCTCAAGACCTCAAACAACCTAGAGCGTGAGGATATCTGGAGTAAAATCTCTTATCCGACTTTAACATCTGAGTTAGCCGAAACTTTCAATTCTCCTATCTCTGAGCTAGAAGTGTCTAGAGCAATTCAAGATCTTTCTTTAAATAAAGCCCCTGGCCTGTACGCTCTCCCCAATGAACTCTATAAGATATTATCTCCTGTAATTGTGCCTTATTTAACTTTGCTTTTCAATGATATGTATACTGAGGGTAATCTGGCTTCTTCTAATTTTGCTGCTTCCTATACCACCTTAATTTTAAAGCAAGGGAAGGACCCTGGTAAGAAAGAATCACATAGACCTATATCCTTGTTGAATACGGATTATAAACTACTTACCTCTATCTTAGCACAAAGGCTTCAATCCCTTCTCCCTAGCATCATCCACAAAAATCAAGCTGGATTCTTATTCAAACGGAACTCTTGAGAAAAAAAGTAAGAGAAGTCTTTCTTACCATAGATTATTTCAAAACCATGGACAGACTGGGGTGTGGAGGGGGAGAGGGCACCTCTGACCTAGCAATTATTTCAATTGACGCTGAAAAAGCCTTTGATTTAGTTCACTATGATCACTTACTATTCTCTCTTCACCGCTTTGGCCTTAGAGGTAGCTTTCTTAAGTTCATTGACAATCTATACAAGAAGGCCTCTACAAAGATGCTAGTAAATGGCATGATTTCTTCAGATATAATGTTAAGGAGAGGAACTTGACAGGGGTGCCCCCTCTCTCCTCTTCTCTTCAACATCTCCATTGAACCCCTGGCTATTTTAATTAGACAGCAACTGGAAGGCATTAGGATAGGCAAGAAGGAGCTTAAAATAGCTCTTTACGCCGATGACATTCTTATATATATCACAAACACTTGCACCTATTTTCTGAAGCTCCTCTTAATTATTGATAAGTTTGGATCTTTTTCTGGATACAGGGTGAACAACAAAAAATCTGAACTTCTGTGGATTAAGCAAACCAAAGAGTCTTTTCTAAACATAGTGTTCAGAGTATGAGTAGTACCTTGGTATTTCAATCTCCTCTAACCCAGACAGCTGGTACAGTTTAAATATTCTCCTGGTGCTAAATAAAATCAAAGAAAACCTGAAAAATTGGCAAAATCTCATCCTTTCCCTCTCCGGTCAAGTAGCCCCATATATGATGATTCTCCTCCCTAAACTCCTTTATGTTCTTCAGAACACTCCATCTGGTGCATATGATTTGGTATTGCCCAAGAATCAGATATTTCTGGTTTAAATTACAGTATTGGCTCAATAAAATATTAGAGATCTCCTCTCTGACTCTAACATTGGTACACATATTGTTCCTCTGGACAGACCTGAAGAATCAGCAGGTTAATAATAAAATCGTTAATATGGCAGCTTATTTGGCAGAACAAAAAAACTAGAATCTCATTACCTAAACTCTCTCTTTCTAGGTAATACGGCGGGCTCGCTCTGCCAGATCTCTGACTCTATAATTGTTTTTCTTGCGCGTATAGTAATGGACTGGATCTTTTCCAGAGAGATTATGTCACAGATAGCGAGCTGGAAAGAAGTGTAACTTATACACTTCTGTCAGTTTTATACCTCGTGAAGTGAAAAAACTTAGAACTATTTTTAATCCACTACAGGCTTGGAGGAGGATTTATAACTCTTTAGATCTAGACTATAGGGTTTCTAAATACATGCCGCTGCTGGGTAACCCCCAATTTCAAGCGTAGCTCCAATCGGCACTTTTTCAAAGGTGGAATAACTTAGGTCTCGGTAATGTCTCTCATTTGTTAGATTTCAATAGGAGGTGTGTTAAAACTTTTGGCTTCCTCAGAGGGGAGTTTAATCTCCCTCAAAAGGACTTCTTTGCCGATTTACAAGCAAGACATTTTGCGCTTAAATTAACAAGTGACTTCGGCTGGAACTGGTCCCTGGGGAGCATTGAGAATTGGCTTGCTCTAGTCAAAAACGGGCACATGTCAATCTCTTTCTGTTACCAATCTCTAAGTTCCCTTAAGGGTGCTCTCAATTTGGAAAAGATCTCTTCCAAATGGGCTGCATCAATACTGCAAACCAGTGTGGATGTTAGTCTTGCACAGTCCTCAATTGTAGAAGTTATGCGAACTACTCTTTCCTCTTCTTGGAGAGAATATCACACCAAATTACTTTTCATGACTTATTTTACACTGGAGAAAGGCTCTAGGTGTGGGAATCCTAATTTTAATAGCTGCCCCAAATGCTCGTTATTATCAGCCAATCTGGTGTATATCATTTGGGATTGCCCAAGAATCAGATATTTCTGGTTTAAATTACAGTATTGGCTCAATAAGACATTAGGGATCTCCTCTCTGACTCTAACATTGGTGCACATATTGTTCCTCTGGACAGACCTGAAGAATCAGGAGGTAATAATAAAATCATTAATATGGCTATATTAGCAGCTAGATATCTAATCTTTAAGAAATGAAAAGGGAGAGCCACCCCCAGTATTCCAGAAATTAAGAACTGTTTGAAGAAACAATGCATCTTGGAACAGATTGATACCAATTTGAATGATGAATGTGACATAGGGGAGTTCTTCCTGAAATGGTCAGTCTTCATTAAAACTCTTCTCTCCAATGAAATTGATTATTTAATCTACCCATTTAGAAACTCAGAACTTGTTCTGCTGGGTGTGTGGTAACCTGTCGTCTTCATGCATCTCTGCTCTTTTTCCCCTTCTCCCCCCCCCTTTTTTTCTTTTTTTCTTCTCCATGTTGTTTTGTTTTGTTTCTGTGTTTTGGTTCTTTTTTTGTTTTTAAGTGTTTTTTGTTGTATGGAAGACAAAAGTTTAAAAAGCTTACAACAGGCTCTTGAATATTACAGCAACTGGTGTTGTTTTATTTTATATTTGTTAATGACAAACAAAATAGCATGTATAAATCTATGATAACAGAATGCAGGGTGGGCCTTTATTGTATATTTTTTGTATCTTGATTTACCCGAGGCTGTGGGAAAACTTTGTTTTGTCTTTTTATGCATTGCCTGATGGGTTCCACTCATTCTAATCTTTAATTCTGTTGTAATTAAATAAAATAAATTTATTTTTTTAAATGTCATGATCTATTCCATTGTTTCTCACCCTTCCGTAGTAAGTACCCCTAAAGGTACACTTTTTTCTTGAAGTACCCCCAACTGCAACAGGTGATTATTATTAGGTAAAAAAAATAATGAGGCAATTGGGAATATCTGAGAATGTGGGCAACAATATAATGAAAGTACAAGCTGTGGTGACATTTTATCACTGGAATATTCACTTAGCTGTTATTGGGATCCCTTCCCCCAGGTACACCTTTCTCTCTGAACTATAGACACTCCCATTGGTCTTTTTGAGTGGCATTTGATAAGCCACTCCCTTTTGAATTGGGGTATAAAATACTGTAACACCAGAACCTTTCTCTCTTTTTTTTATCCTGGGCATGCTGTAAAGATGGCTGAAACTCTGAAGAAATATGGCTAAGTACATTCCTATGATTATTTTAGCAGTATTGAACAAATTGGGGTTAGTGTGTAGTAAAGTTGCCCTGTATCTTAAAATGTGGACTGTATCTGTATAATAGATTTATATATATATATATATACCTGTAAATATTTATCTTATTATTAACATATATTGATTCCTAAATAAACTGTTTGACAAATAGTGGAGGCCCTCTCATAGAGTTTATTTCACAATTTATCTGTGTTGGTTTTAGTGGTTTCACCATAGAGATTTAGTATATTATATTTAGTAGAAAGTAAAGATATTTTAAATTAATAGATAACCACATTTTGGCAGCCATGAAGTTGTAGACGAATCCATATGCCATTTAGTTCTGCAGGAATCAAATGAATGTTGATTTATTTTAAATTTAACTGCAGTAAATGTAGATTTGGTGTTTTATAGCAAAGTTTTTGTATGTAGTACTTTATTTAAAAAGCGCAAATAGTGGTTGGTTTCAAAGACCTGTTGTATGTTTCTCAAGAAAAGCATGGCTTTAAAAAACCTGTCTGTATAAATTTGCATTTGCATAGGGGAAGCACATAATGGTTGGTTTCAGCAAGCCTGTTTTGTAGCCTGCTATATCTTAAATAACCCCCACAGTGTTATCTATATGGCCCATGTGTATTTTCTGTCTCTTTGTGTTGAAAAGAGATTTTAAAAAAAAGCATGTGATAAGAGGCAACCCTAAAAGGCTTAGAAATTATCATATGAGCCTACCTATGTTTGGCTTCAACTTAGAATACCAAGAGAAAAAAAAGCAAGTTTGATGATGGAAGTAAATTGGGAAGTTGATTATACTAGACTGTCCCTTTAACTCTTGTATTTTTCTTGTTTTTGGAAACTGGATACTTTTATTGTTGAGCCAGTTTTCTATCAGTTTTCTAATGAATTTTAGAGACATGTGTTGTGTTGGTCCCATCTAAATGTTTTTACAAACAAAAGCTTTACAGTACTATTTAATAGCTGCCACAGTAAGGCTAAAGTGATTGAATATAATGTCCATTTTTATAAAGATTGTAATATTCTTGCACATTTTTTTATTTATTTCTTTTTACAAAGGATTCATTTCTTTGAATGTGTTACACCCAGAGCTGAAGCTTGCCCTATACAGAAATTTAATTCTGAATTGTATGGGAAATTGTGTAGAATTTAAAGTTAAGAAATTACAGTTTAATTTTGGGAATATGCTAAGCCATAAGCAGTTTAAAGCATATTTTGTTTTTCCCTCCTTCTTCTTCCATTTCTTTGTTCAGATTTTTAATTAAGTTTGTATGGAATACAAAAGGTGTAACCTTTGTTTTGGGTAACAAAGTTAAAAATTTGCATTTCCTGTGTTTGGAGCAGATCCTGGAACTAAAACTACAGTTGAAATTAGCATTTAGAAGTTCTTTAGAATCTTCCTGTACTTAAAATATTTTTATAATTTTTCCTCAATTTGGGAAAATATCAGTAAAAAGGATTCCTTGCTTTGCTTTGTTCATTTATTTTATTTAGGTTAGTATTATTGATGGTTCACACCTTTTAAAAGAGAACAATATTTAATTTTTTAATTTTGTTCTGCTTAATTTCTGTTTAGTCTGGTGTTTCATTGCCCTATAGAGATGATAATTCCTTGCATTTGGGGCAGTTAAAATAGTCTGGCAAACTATGCTGTGAGAGACACACTATTCTAAGTCTGTTCCCCAGATTTAAAATAAAGAATAATGAGCAGTGGTTAGAAAAACTAAATTTAACTATATTACCACCTCTGCTGGAATGCTGACCTGCTTAAAAACAGATCTAATTACTACCCCTTCTACATGGCTTAACTGCTATGTCCTTTGTTGTGTAAAATTAGCATCTCAATGGTATCTTGTACATCCTGTGTTAACATTTAAAAAAAAAAAAAAAAATACTATGCTGTGAGAGACACACTATTCTAGTGTATATATATATATAGATATATATTTTTTTATTATTTTAGTTCTAATGGCTATCTGTTAAAAATGTCTGGAAAAAAACTATATTTCACAGGAAATCTGTGATTACTTTAACAATTACATTCAGAAATATAATGGTCCATTCCTCATACCAGAAGCTAAAAACAACAAGTGTGAAAGTGTTTTAGATATACTAACACAGGTATTAACTCTTAAAAAGAAGAATAATAATAAAAGAAAATGTATGATAGCGCAGGCAGTGATTTCAACAATAAAGAGATTAACGGACATTATTGGAGACCTGACAGAGCAAAATAAAGACCTTAAATTAAAGTTAGATAACGCACAGACTGACAGAGATTGTATTAAGCTTTCTGCTTTAACTAACACCAGTAAATTACAACGTCAATTAAAATTAACAGAACACAGCAGTAACGAATACTAAACAAAGCCTTTTTGAATTCCTTTAGATTCTACTCCCCCTATTATGAACACTGTGAAGAAGAAATCCTTTCCTCCGGATTAGTAATTATTCTATAAGATGTTTCTCTGTAAAAAAATGTTTTCCTGTAAAAAAATTCTGTGAAAAAGTGTTCTTGTATACTTCATTGCATATATGTAGCACTTTTAGACTTTTTTTCAAAGTATATTGTATGTTATTTTATATACTGACCACTAGGTGGCATTTACACTTAAGAGTTAAATTTTGATACTGGTTAATGTTATAATTAGCAACACCTGTGGTATAAGGTATTTAAGAGAGGTGTGTAGTATGTTTAAGTCATATGATTAAGGGCATTTGAGCCCGAAACGTCATGGATCTTTGTGTCTTGGTGCAATAAAATTGGCAATTTTGTACAAGTGGAGGTCCTGCTTGAACTTTTTGTATATACTGATTTGTTTGGAGCTTTGGCAGGAGCTCCTCAGGCTTGCACTCCCATCACCAGTGCTGGAGGACATTATCTTGTTGAATACTCAAACAAAATTACTGAGTTACAGATGAAAATTGGACAAAAAGGAAAAATAATTAGTGATATTTCTGGGAACAATGCAGATAGTGATAACTTACTGCCACAAAGGAAAGAGCCAAAACAAGTAGTAAAACAAGATAAAATGCAAATGGGCCCCACTAAAAACCCAAGTTCTGTTCCAATTGCCCCTGTCTTAATTTCTGAGAATTTTAACAACCTGAAAGTTCCTACAGGTTTTTCAAATCAGACTAGGCCAATGACTGTAGCAGATAAAGAAATTTTTAAGAAATGGTGGGGCACAATCCCCACAAACAGCTTTAATAACTTTTCACATTGGTTTCACAAGGGAACTGAAAAAGCCATAAAATTAGGTATGAGCATGCCGGAATGGACAGAATTGCTTCAAGATGCCATGGGCCCCTATGCCAACAGGTTATTAGGATTTAATTCACGTATATGTGATCAGGCTGGCAGGATAGTTAAAACCTTTTTCAATTTTACTAGTCTAGAAAAAGAGATTAGTGAAATTACCATGAGACCACTAGATGGGCCATTTGAAGTAGCAAAAAGAGTTTTATTCTGGTGTGTGCTGCGCCAGCCACAGACCCAAATGGTCTGAGGGTCACCAGCTCACATACAGAGGGTACTTGAAGCTCTCCCCAGAAAATGTCAGGAGTTTGTAAAGCTGTATGATCCAAACTCCACAAACCTCCATATGGTGCTCACTAGAGCTGAGAAGTGGTGGAATTATCACCCATACACCATTAAGGCAAATTCTGCAGTGAAGCAGTCAATGGAGAATAATCTGACTATTCACAGGCAGGAATCAGAGAGGGGTAATAGAAGGAATGTTTGTGGAAATCAGAATAGTAGAGCATCAAATACAGAAAACTGGAGAGACAGGAATTTAAATGGCGATATTAACAGAGGAGAAAATTGGAGGCTGAGGTCAAATGAGATAAACAATAAGGCCAACTTAAGTTATTGGGAACTCAAACAAAAAAACAGGAGAATGAGAGATCAAATTGGGTTTCTAAAGAAGCAACTGACAGAGCTGGAGGGCTCAAATTAAATCATTCATTTTTGTTTATAAGCATATTTGTTTGCAGTACATTTGTATTGTGTAATGTGTACTTTAGTTTTAAGTTCAATTAATAATTTTAAGTGTTTTTCATTATTAAGTTTTAAATGCCAATATTAAGAATGTATAGTTAATTGATGCATTCTCTTTCTAAAAATAAACAATAACAGATACCTCCATTGTGATTAGTTTTGGGAGGCCACATACAATACCATTTCTATGTAAACTGTCTGAAGTCTTATCTTGCAGGAAGAAAACCAATGAAGATAGAAGGCTTCTCACCTTTCCTTCCAGTTTTTCCCCAATAACACATATTATAGATTGTTGTTTTTCAGGTGTCTTCAGGACTGATCTTACCATGAAGCTATGATGGTGGCGTTGGACAAATTAAATAAGTATAATGTATCACAATGGAGATGTAAAATGGTGCATTAGGCCAAAAAAAATTATATATATATATATAGCATAAAGGGGTAAATAATCATATAAATCAAGCAACATAAGTTAAGTAAGGGTGCGAGTGGGATGATGCAATAACAGAGGCACTTTCCAACTTAAAGTTAATAACTGTGAATGTGATTTCTACTGCAGATGGAGTGTTGTAGTGTGAAGTAAATATATGCCTGGTTTTAATCTTTTTTCATTCCTTTGAGGGTCTTGGAAAAAACAAAGTGGTTCAAAGAGAGAGATTTGGTAAAGCAAAAGCAAGGACCAGATGCCAAAAGCAAGGACCAGATGCCAAAAGATGACAACAAAGAACTTCAGTGAACCATTATAACTTTTGTTTTACAGGCACAATTCACACTTTCTTAATAAAGATTTTACTACACACATACCCATCTAGTGTACCCACACTCATGCACTCATACATGAACTTTTCCCAATATTTAAGACCATTGTATAAATGTTGCTAATGGGGTTTAGCATAGGATTTTGTGTTTCTATGTATAATTTTAAATGCATTTTTTTTTATGAATTGTATAAAGTTAGACTAGGAATTGACAGTCCTAGGAAAGTACAGAAGAGCTCATATCGCCGAGTCTTAAGGGATGGTGGGAGAATTTTTCCTGTAAGGTTTTCACTCCCACTGTGTTCTTCTGTACTAGTGGGTATAACTAGAAAACGGGGCAACATAGGAGAAGAAAAAGTGAGGGAATGTGGTGACATTTTATCACTGGAATATTCACTTAGCTGTTATTGGGATCCCTTCCCCCAGGTACACCTTTCTCTCTGAACTATAGACACTCCCTTTGGTCTTTTTGAGTGGCATTTGATAAGCCACTCCCTTTTGAATTGGGGTATAAAATACTGTAACACCAGAACCTTTCTCTCTTTTTTTATCCTGGGCATGCTGTAAAGATGGCTGAAACTCTGAAGAAATATGGCTAAGTACATTCCTATGATTATTTTAGCAGTATTGAACAAATTGTGGTTAGTGTGTAGTAAAGTTGCCCTGTATCTTAAAATGTGGACTGTATCTGTAAAATAGATTTATATATATATACCTGTAAATATTTATCTTATTATTAACATATATTGATTCCTAAATAAACTGTTTGGCAAATAGTGGAGGCCCTCTCATAGAGTTTATTTAACAATTTATCTGTGTTGGTTTTAGTGGTTTCACCATAGAGATTTAGTATATTATATTTAGTAGAAAGTAAAGATATTTTAAATTAATAGATAACCACACAAGCTACTGAGTACCCCTTACCAAAGCTACAGGTATACTGGGGTATACATGTACCACAGGTGAGAAACTAGGCTATATCCAATATGTTTGAGTTTAATTTTGGCTTTACTGTCCCTTTAAAGGCACAGGAAAGTCAAAATTAAACTTGCATGAGTCAGATTATGTCATTTTAAGACACTTTAAGAGTCACTTTTATTTTCAATTGTACTTTGTTCTCTTGGTATCCATTCTTGAAAAAGAATAGGTAAAAGACATATCCTACACTAGTGGGAACTAGCTGGTGATTAATGCCTGCACACATTTGTCTCTTGTGATTAGCTGGTTAGATGTGTTCAGCTAGCTCTCAGTAGTGCATTGCTGCTTCTTCAGCAAAGGATATCAAGGGAATAAAGGACATTTTAATAAAAGAAGGAAATTGGAAAGTTGTTTAAAATTGTATGTTCTAGCTGTATCCTGAAAGAAAGAAAAAAAAATTGGTTTTATGTTACTTTAAAGGGATATGAAACCCCAACATTTAATTTTTTGATTCAGAGCATACCATTTTAAAAAAGTTTCCAATTTACTTCTATTATGAAATTTGCTTTGTTACCATGATATTGTTTGTAGAAGAGATACCTAGGTAGGCATCTGGAACACTACATGGCAGGAGACAGTGCTGCCATCTAGTACTCTTACAAATGAATAATATTCTTGCAAAACTGCTGCCATATCGTGCTCCAGAAATGGGCCGGCTCCGAAGCAAGCATATGTCTGCCCTGATTTTCAACAAAAGATACTAAGATAATGTGATAAAGTAAATTAGACATTTTTTAAAAACTGCATGCTCTATCTTATTCATAAGAGAAAAATGTTGTGTTTAATATCCCTTTAAGGTCTGTCCTCCAGATCACAGTATGGATCTGTAAAATCACATGAAATGGATAGTTTGAATCTCTTCCTGTTTGATCAACTAGGCTAAGAAATCTGCAAATGTTTACGTTTGTCACATTTAGACACAGCTCTGTCACATTAAAATTGCTGAATTATATTATAATTCATATATTATTCACATAAATATAAATATTAAAATTTAAATACAAAATGACTATATTTTCTAAAATCTAATTATCTAAACAGGCAAAACAGATTATATTTATATTAAATACAATACGATCATAAATATATGACACCATTTTTCCATGTTCACAATGAAACTTGTAAACTTGTAAAGTTATATTTTTAAACTATTACGAGTAGGAATACTGAGTAAAATAAGCTGTTAATCCAAATGTTTATTTACAGTTTACAACATTAGATATGAAATGGCCTTAGATGATAAAATACTTAAAATTATTGAGCCATAAGTTAGAAAAGATATGGAAAAAATGTTTTGTTAAAGGGACAGTCAACAGTCCAGACATCCTCAAACTTGGCCCTCCAGAGGTTTTGGAACTATATTTCCCAGGATGCTCAGTCAACACCAAAATTGTTATTGTTTAAAAAGATAGATAACGCCTTAACTACCCATCCCCCAGCTTTGCACAACCAACATTGTTATATTATCATACTTTATAACCTTTAAACCTTGTTAAGTAAAAGGTGAAATATCATTGGAAGCTATGTGCATAGATATCATGTTGATTAATTCATCTATATATATATATATATAAAAGCTTTCATTAAAATCCCATACTGTAGGTTTTGCTGCACAGAAAATATGTTTACTCAGATCTCCTGCTGTTCAGAGAGAGACAGTCTACAATAATTAGTTATTTGAAGCTAGCAAGACGTCAGGATGACCAGCAATTTAAATAATACACATCTCAGTGTTCAAAAGCAAACATCTGTCAAATTAGGAGATATAAATTTCAAAGGTTTCCTGCTGGAATAAGTTGGTGATAAAGTTAACTGATAATGGACCTCCTGTATTCAGGGAGCCCCTATGTCTGAATCTAGAAACACATTTCAGAAAAGGTGGCCATGCACACTTCAGTGTAAATTGTCCCATGATAAGTAACAATACACAAACTCCCAGATGGACTGGCAGCTTAAATCTTAATAGCAGAAGGAGAAGTTAGAGATTCATCTATATGAATTATATAATTTTCAAATGTTTCAAATATTTATTGTATAAATAATAAAAAAATTATAAATAAATGGGTCTTAGAGAAATGCCTAACAGTACTATATTAGATAGTGTCTGCTATATTGAGTAAATAACTGTATGGTGAATTTAAAATGTCTAACTTATTTCATAATAAATAACATATTCATTTGTTTTTCAGACATCTGATGTACAAAATTAGGTTCCAGATATGACTAGTAGATACTGATATATGAATGCCTATATAATGTGTGCCCTTAATAATATCATATAGCTTATGCACTAAGTATTAGTAAATGGAATAAGATCAGATACAAAAATGTATATCTAATTAAATTGCTACAGAATTCTATTGCTGGTATGTATATGATATAAGATGATAATTGGAAAATGCGGCAATATTATATCAGAATATGAACTAAAATATTAATTAAATTCATACTGAAAGTATTAAATTAAAATCCTTCTAAGTGCCATCATGGAAATAGGCCTTTAAAATACATCTCTTGAGACACTGTCAGTAGGAAGTATGTATTATATGTAATATTATATAGATTATGCACAAGCCTAATATTTAGAATGTATGGGAATACATACTAAATTTTTTTTTTATTATTATTCTTTATTTATAAAGCGCCAACAGATTCCGCAGCGCTGTCCATGGGTACAAGGATAACAGTACAATGGAGAAACAATACGATAGAAGACAACATTTTACAGACAAAATACAGGGGGAATTGAGGGCCCTATTCCCATGGGAACTTACAATCTAGATACTCGTGTTTGGTATTGATATGCACATCTTCAGTAATATTAAACAGTCCCATATATGTTGACCAGATAAGTTTATTAATACTAGAAAATATAGTATATTAAATATACACTTCAAAATATATATATTAAACTGTAGCAAATATTGATAATGAAACCGTTTTTCTATGTCTGCTGCCCCCCGATGGAATAAAACTGGTATAACAGCCAAAAGGGTTGACTGCTAAAAGAGAGGCATTTCCAAATAACAAATGAAGGACAAGCTCTGAAAAGTGTGCATCCAAGCCAATTGGGTGATTAAGAAATGGGGAGGAGTTTGATCTCTGACAAAAACTCCTTGTACAAAGAGAATAGGCCCTTTTTTGCTGGAAATTTTCTTGGTGACTGTTGCAATCCTGCTTGCTGACATTTTTGCTTACAGAGACACGAGTGTGCGAACATTCTGCTAGATTACGAGTTCTGCGTTAGCTTTAAAAAGCAGCGTTGAGAGGTCCCAACGCTGCTTTTTACCTAACGCTGGTATTACAAGTCTGACAGGTAGAGGCTCACTGCTCAATTTTCTTCCGCGACTCGAGGCTACCGCAAATCCCCTTACGTCAATTGCGTATCCTATCTTTTTAATGGGATTTGCCTAACGCTGGTATTACAAGTCTTGGAAGAAGTGAGCGGTAAACCCTCTCCTGTCAAGACTTCTACCGCATTTAAAAGTCAGTAGTTAAGAGTTTTATGGGCTAACGCCGGAACATAAAACTCTTAACTAAAGTGCTAAAAAGTACACTAACACCCATAAACTACCTATTAACCCCTAAACCGAGGCCCCCCCACATCGCAAACACTTAAATAAATATTTTTAACCCCTAATCTGCCGACAGGACATCGCCGCCACCTACATTATACCTATGAACCCCTAATCTGCTGCCCCTAACATCGCCGACACCTACATTATATTTCTTAACCCCAAATCTGCCGCCCCCAACGTCACCGCCACCTACCTACACTTATTAACCCCTAATCTGCTGACCGGACATCACCGCCACTATAATAAATGTATTAACCCCTAAACCGCCGCACTCCCGCCTCGCAAACACTATAGTAAATTTTATTAACCCCTAATCTGCCACCCCCAACGTCGCCGCAACCTACCTACAATTATTAAACCCTAATCTCCCGCCCCCAACGTTGCCGGTACTATAATAAAGTTATTAACCCCTAAACCTAAGTCTAACCCTAACACCCCCTAATTTAAATATAATTTAAATAAATCTAGATAAAATTACTATAATTAAATAAATTAATCCTATTTAAAACTAAATACTTACCTATAAAATAAACCCTAATATAGCTACAATATAACTAATAGTTACATTGTAGCTATTTTAGGATTTATATTTATTTTACAGGCAACTTTGTATTTATTTTAACTAGGTACAATAGCTATTAAATAGTTAATAATTATTTAATAGCTACCTAGTTAAAATAACTACAAAATTACCTGTAAAATAA
Organism: Bombina bombina; assembly: GCF_027579735.1. Lineage (NCBI taxonomy): Eukaryota > Metazoa > Chordata > Amphibia > Anura > Bombinatoridae > Bombina > Bombina bombina. The sequence goes on from NC_069500.1 coordinate 1,301,480,919, forward strand.
ATCCTAACCTAAGTTACAAATACACCTAACACTACACTATCTATAATAAAATACAATTAAATAAACTAAACTATATTACAAAAACAAACACTAAATTACAAAAAATAAAAAAATATTACAAGAAGTTTAATCTAATTACACCTAATCTAAGCCCCCTAATAAAATAAAAAAGCCCCCCAAAATAATAAAATTCCCTTCCCTAAACTAAATTACAAACTAATCAGCTCTTTTACCAGCCCTTAAAAGGGTTTTTTGCGGGGCATTGCCCCAAAGTAATCAGCTCTTTTACCTGTAAAAAAAAAGAAATACAATACCCCCCAACATTACAACCCACCACCCACACACCCCTACTCTAAAACCCACCTGATCCTTCCTTAAAAAAACCTAACACTACCCCAGTGAAGCTCACCCTACCTTGAGCCGTGTTCACCCAGCCGGGCACCGATGGGCCAGAAGAGGACATCCGGACCGGCAGAAGTCTTCATCCTATTCGGGCAGAAGAGGACATCCGGACCGGCAGACATCTTCATCCAGGCGGCATCTTCTATCTTCATCCTTCCGGAGCGGAGCAGAGCCATCTTCTATCCAGCCGACGCTGAGCCATCCTCTTCAATCGAAGTCCTAACGAAGAATGAAGGTTCCTTTAAATGACGTCATCCAAGATCCCTCGAATTCCGATTGGCTGATAGGATTCTAACAGTCAATCGGAATTAAGGTAGGAAAAATCCGATTGGTTGATTTAATCAGCCAATCGGATTGAAGTTCAATCCGATTGGCTGATTGGATCAGCCAATAGAATTGACCTCGCATTCTATTGTAAATTAGTGATCCATATTTTGACATTGGACTTGTGTTGTTAGCTAATTACAAATTGCCTTGTAAGTTTAATGGTAAGGTGTGATTTTTAAAAGCGATTCATTTGGAATTAAGATTAATTTATAGAAATATCTTTATAGCTTGCCTTGTATAGAATATTGTAACAGCATAGACAAATATATATATTTGGCCATAATTAATACACTATTTACTACGTAAATATAATAATTGTATTTTAATAAGGATTAACTGATCAGAACTTTGGAAATATTGTTACATAAATATATAATACGTTTAGAGGTTACCACTGAAATAGAGTATAATTAATATTGTAACCTAGGTTATATCTAACACGTAGGATTACACCGCTAAGATAATATTTATGGTAATATTCTAACAGATATAATAGTATCTACATAATTGGAGGAACCCCTAGAAATCATTACATCTTTATCACATTGATATCATATATTTTATAGTAAAGTAAAAATGATTATAGAATTTTTTTTATATTTTAAAAAAAGAAATTTTATATATATATATATATATATATATATATATATATATATATATATATATATATATATATATATATATATATATATATATATATATAGGCAAAAGGAGTCAGTTGCACTCTCACAAACAGTTTTCCAAGGGCCAGGGTGCTAGAGTAGGTGAAATGTAGCAAAGTAGAAAACAGCACTCTCTGGACTTAAGTTTCAAACAAATAGTTTAATTGGTAATGAAGGGGAGCATTCCCCGAAACGTTACCAATTAAACTATTTGTTTGAAACTTAAGTCCAGAGAGTGCTGTTTTCTACTTTGCTATATATATATATATATATATATATTTATTATTATTTTTTTGTCAAAATTGTATTAGCGTTTTAAATTAATTAAATACTAAGCTAAAATAATAATCGCCCAAATTACAAGTTTTGAGCGCTATAGGGAAAGTAAGGACCGCAGCTTTTTCAGCAGTATTTCACTCCATAAAGCGCTGGTCTTATAAGTTTACAAAAAGCAGGCATTTGCGGACGATATGGAAGCGTTGAGCTTTATAACGCACCCAAATACCAGCGCTGCTTTGACGTGCTCGTGCACGATTTCCCCATAGACTTCAATGGGGAGAGCCAGCAAAAAAAAGCCTAACACCTGCAATAACGGAGTGTAAAGCTCCGTAACGCAGCCCCATTAAAGTCTACGGGGAAAAAAAATGTACGTTTACACCTAACACCCTAACATAAACCCTGAGTCTAAACACCCCTAATCTGCTGCCCCCAACATCGTCGCCACCTACATTACAGTTATTAACCCCTAATCTGCCACCCCCAATCTCGTCGCCACCTAACTACACATATTAACCCCTAATCTGCTGCCCCTAACATCGCCGCAACCTACATTACTGTTATTAACCCCTAATCTGCTGCCCTCAAAATCGCCGCCACCTAACTACACTTATTAACCCCTAATCTGTTGCCCCCAATGTCACCGCCACTATACTAAAGTTATTAACCCCTAAACCTAACCCTAAGTCTAACCCTAACATAACCCTTACCCTAACACCCACTAACTTTAACCTAATTAAAATAATTCCAAATAAAAATTACAATTAATACCTAAATTATTCCTATTTAAAACTAAATAAATACTTACCTGTAAAATAAAACCTAAGCTAGCTACAATATAACTAATAGTTATATTGTATCTAGCGTATGTTTAATTTTTATTTCACAGGTAAGTTTGTATTTATTTTAACTAGGTTGATTAGTTATCTATTTTCTAGCTACCTAGTAAAAATAAATACAAATTTACCTGTGAAATAAAACCTAACCTGTCTTACAGTTAAACCTAACATAACACTAAAATTAAATAAATTACATTAATGAAATACAATTAACTAAATTACAACAAAATCACTAAGTTACACAAAATAAAAAAGAAATGATCAAATATTTAAACTAATTACACCTAATCTAATAGCCCTATCAAAATAAAAAAGCCCCCCCAAAATAATAAAACCCCTAGCCTAAACTAAACTGCCAATAGCCCTTAAAAGGGCCTTTTGCGGGGCATTGCCCCAAAGATAATAGCTCTTTTACCTGGCAAATAAAAATACAAACAACCCCCCAACAGTAAAACCCACCACCCCCACAACCAACCCCCCCAAATAAAAACCTACCTAAAAAACCTAAGCTACCCATTGCCCTGAAAAGGGCACTTGGAGGGGCATTGCCCTTAAAAGCGCATTCAGCTCTTTTACATTGCCCAAACCCAAAGCTAAAAATAAAACTCACCCAATAAACCCTTAATAAAACCTAACACTAACCCCCAAAGATCCACTTACAGTTTTGAAAGACCGGACATCCATCCTCATCCAGCCGAGAGAAGTCTTCATCCAAGCGGCAAGAAGTCGTCCTCCAGGCAGGCAGAAATCTTCATCCAGACGGCATCTTCTATCTTCATCCTTCAGCGTGGAGCAGGTCCATCTTCAAGACATCCAGCACGGAGCATCCTCTTCATACGGTCCCAGCCGTACACTGAAGGTTCCCTTTAAGGGACGTCATCCAAGATGGCGTCTCTTGAATTCCGATTGGCTGATAGAATTCTATGGCTAAAAAATTCTATGGCTAAAAAATCCTATTGGCTGATGCAATCAGCCAATAGGATTGAGCTTCAATCCTATTGGCTGACCCAATCAGCCAATGGGATTGAGCTTGCATTCTATTGGCTGTTCCAATCAGTAGTTATAGTGAGTCAGAGGGTGGAGCCCGCTACCCAGATAGCCCATATAATGCTAATATGCCTAAGGGAGAGCAGTACACCCCTTTTCCAAAAAAGGGACCGCTTCCATAATTTATCAGTTAGACGCTTATGAAAATGCTCTAGCTGTATTAAATATAAATGATGGGAAATCTAAAATTGAATTTCTGGTATGGGTATTTGAGCCTAAGCATCACAAATTGCTTCACTAAAAGATATGAATTTTAATTCTTGGAGTAAAGTAAAGTGACAATGCAAAAGAGTATACGGGCCATATCGCAAAACAACAGCTGCTAAGGTGGCTGTATACAATTTGAAGTATGGCGCAAATCAAAACCCAATCAAATTCCTTTCTGCACTAAAAAGTGCTTACAGTATGGCCAAAAACTACCTCATATTTGAAAGTTTAGAATTTGTAAAATTATTTTATGAAGCATTGCCCTCACACATCAAAATAAATCTGGCTAGAGATTTTGATGATAGCTGCTCATTGGATTGGCTGATCAGAGAGAGTAAAAAAAATATACTCTATTCAGCAGTCCAGTGAACAGGGGGTTAAAAGAGAACCAAGGCCCAGCCCAAAAATTGTGACCAAAACTAGGGTGTCACCTAGCCCCTTAAATTTAGAGTCTAAAAAGAAAACTTATGTGGAGGTGGCCAGAGAAAACTGGCCTTCCCCACAAAGTTTTGAGTCTGCCCCTCCCCAACCTAGGGCTAAGGTGCAGAGCGAATATACTCAAAATGGGGGGGGGGCATAACCAGATAAATAGGTATCCCCAAAGAGATGAATACCCACAAGGTAATCAATATCCCCGTAAAAATAAATACCAAAAGTGGCGAAAATCCTCTCAGGGTAACCAGACACCCCAAGTAAATAGTGCTCCCCAGGATATTAATGCTGGACAAGTTGAACCAAAAGAGCAACTGCATCAAAATAGAAAAAATAGTTATGATTCTGAGGGATCCCAATGATCCAGGAATCAATACCCTGGGATATCAAAAAATCGGTCCATGGGTAAAAATAGCTTGTACAATCAAGTGGGCCAACTCAGTACGCAGTTAAATCAATTATGTACACTATTTACTAATATGAGTCAAGCTTTGACTACTCAGCACCCAAATAATCCTTTTTTAGAGGTACAGTCAGTGGCCAGCAGCGAGCCACAGGCACAGTCATAAATACTCAGGTATTACCTGAGAGTGAGGGGAGATAAATACCAAATGAAATAATAAATGTCAATAATGGTACTAATCATGTTCTCTCCCTACAGCCCAGAAATGTAGGGTCTGATTGTGATGACAGGTATCCTCAGCCTGGAAGCATTAATGAATCTCTTCTTTTGCAGTTGTCCCCAAACCTTATTCCCACAGATGCAGTACACAGGAACCCTGTTATCCCTATTATAGAGGCAGTGACCGGTAAGAGTGAAAATTCTTCTGCATCAGGTAAAGTGGTTGATACAGGTAAAATGTGGCGAAGGCCACAAATGTGTAAACATGCAAATTTTATGTGTGAAATGGTAGAAACTGCAGGGAGATATTATGCATTAGCTGAGCTCCATGATTCAGATACTAACCCTATCATGGGATTAATTGATACTGGATCTCAGGCAAATATTTTATCCCACAGGTACTACACACAGCTGAATGAGCAAACGCCCCACAAACCTAAACTCATTGAATTTGAAGGTTCACTGATAGTTGTTGGGGGTGACTCTCTCAAACTCTGGTGTACTGCATGGTTAAAGCTAAAGCTGGGGAACAGGGTAATAAGACACCCTATCATTATAGTGGGTCTACCAGCTGATCGTTTAATAATTGGTATTGATCTCCTTAAAGGGACAGTTTACTCAAAAATGTTCTCCCCTTTAATTTGTTCCCAATGATCCACTTTACCTGCTGGAGTGTATTAAATTGTTTACAAGTAGCTCCTTTACCCTTATATTGGCATTTGAAATTGTTAATTTAGCATGTGGTATCCCCACCTATTCTGAAAGTTTGTGGCCGCGCGTACCAGCTATAGATAAGCTGTGTAAACACAGCCAGCAGAAGAAATTACACTCCCAGTCGGATATAACAGAGATAAGGTAATACAATGTTGATTTTCCATTGTTCTCTCAAAGTACTGGTGATTGTTTTAAGGACAGATATAAGATAAAGAAGCAGGTATATGTGCACAATGTGATACAGTAATGAGATCTGATTATACCTACAAGCTCAACCCATTTTATTAGGTTGTGGCTTCAAAACAAAAAAATCAGAGCTTTAATATACACAAATAAGCCTTAAAAATCTAATTTTCATACATTTTTAACTCTGCAGTTGGTAAAAAAGCAATTGTAAACACATTAAGGTAAAAACTATTTTACAGTATACTGTCCCTTTAAGCGACTAAGTAACATAATTGATTGCATAAATAATGTAATTCTGTCACAAGTCAAAAGACCTATTAATTATGAGTGGTCCAGCATACCTCATACCAGACATAACTGTCACGTGGTGGAAGAGAAGCCAGATGCTGTGGAGATTCATTTCAGGAATAACTCTGTACCTGAAATAACTGTCTTACAAACAGATAATCAGACTCCCCTAAGTGGCTCTGATGGTAATACTTTTAAAATTTCACCAGGAAAGATAGCCAATATTTCCCTAGACGGCGTTGTATTAACCATATCTCTCCACAAGGGGGGTCCTAAATTCCCTAAAGGGGGAAATCACTCCCAATTCCTTGCAGAAATTGAGAGAATTAAGGATGATATATTTATCCCTATGTAAGTGCATGACCTTGGAAAATCCAAGTATGCCAAATTAAGCTTAAAACAGGAAGCTAGCTACATAAACAAAGGCTTATTCAAGCAGATAGCTGAAACTAAGGTGATTAAATATCTTTCTCCCCAAGATCACTGGGTCCATGACCTGGATGACAACTCTGAAAGATATAACATCACAGCTAAATTTATTATCTATCTCCATAGGTAATAAATCAGCAAAACACCTGTTTTTAGTTTTAAATAATCCCCATAATCAAATATACATTGGCAATGATCTCTTAATATAGATATGCCATACAAATAGATTTGATTAACCTTTGCCTCTGGAGCAGGTTGAAAGGGGACCCTGAAATATTTCAGGATGAAAATGCAGCCCTGAAATCAAACCAGCAAATGCCATATGCTGTAAATATGCAGGTGTCTAGTGATATTGTAATCCCTGCTGGGGCTGATAAATTTCTCTTACCCTTACAGGTAAGAAGGGGCCAGAAATTAAAAACTTCTGAAGCACTAATTTGCATCTCCAAGAGAATGCAAAATATGGGTATAACAATGACACATACTCCTATGGTAAATATTGGAACTATTCCAATACATGTTATCGTGCATAACATGACCCCACAGGGTATCACCTTATCCAAGTGAACTACCATAGGATATGCTCTGGAATCTAGTTATTACACTTTTGGATTCGACAATAATGTAATTAGGCTAATACCTGAAAGGTACTTAACTGAAGAACAGTTAATAGAACAATCCTTTGCATCCATGCCAGAAGGATTATTCACAATTCAGTCTATTTAACCCTTTCAGCTCAGAGGAAGACATCTGTAAAATTGAAGAAGCCTCCCTGGTATTTGATCAGCCGATCAGAGAACAAGAATACCCCAACACAGAGAATCCTGGGGGTAATGTAAATTATAATCAAGGGGACCTCAAATCTAGGCTTGAAGATGCCTATGAGATAGGACAGTCTGAAATATTTTCAGGATTTCAGCAAATAGTCAAAGAGCAAATCTCCTTAGCTAATGGCTTTTCCAGTGATGATGAAGGCCAACAGCTAAGAGAAATCCTGATGGAATACCAGGACATTTTTGCTAGGGATTCTTATGAATGTGGGACTACAGACCTACACATTGCGAGAATCCAAACAGATCCCAAGGCACAACCTGTATTCGTAAAAACAATACAGACTTCTTTTAGCCTCCTATGATGCTCTTGCAGACATCATAAAGAACTTGGACGAAAAGGATATCATCAGACAGGTGCAAAGCTCTTATTATAATCCTATTCTCAGTATTCTTAAGGCCAATGGACAATGGCATTTGTGTGCTGATTTAAGACAGCTGAACAAATGAGTGTACATGTCTGGCTGGCCTGTGCCATACACTGACCAGTGCCTAGCACAGATGCAGGGATCTAAGATATTCACTGCCATTGATTGTGCACAGGGATAGTGGGCCATAAAGGTACATGAGGAGGACTAGTATAAGCTAGTGTTTTCCTTCCAGAAGGTCCAATATGCATTCTAAAGACTTCCATTTGGATACATAAATTCAGGACATGAATTTACAGTATTCATGCATAAGGCTATGCCTGATGCACTGGAAAGGGGGACCTTATCTTATGTTGATGTGTTAATCAAAAGCACAGACTTTGAAAAACACATCACAGAATTTAAACATTATCCCTACAAAAAAGCTCTTGTGTAAACTTCTTGGGACATGAAGTTACTTCTGAAGGTTTAAATCCTCAGAAGAAAAAGGTTGAAGCTATAATAAATTCTAAGAACCCAACTAACTTAAAGGAATTAAGATCCTGCTGGGTATGACAAATTATTATCGCAAATGTATTGATAATTATGCAGAATTAGCTAAATCACTGCTACATCTTCTAAAGAAGGATGTGAAATGGCACTGTAGTGAGGCTCAAGAGTCAGCCACAAGAGAGCTGAAGAGAAAACTCACTCAAGCACCTTGCTTAGCTTACCCTGAGGGTGGTAAACCTTTCTACTTAGAGACAGGTTACACAGATTTAAGCATGAGTGATGTTTTAAACCAAAAACATGATAATTTAAGCAAAGTCATTGCTTATGCGAGCAAAATGTTATCCCCAGTAGAAATAAAATTTAGTGATTGCGAAAAAGTCCTCTTATCTACTGTATGCGCTCTACAAAATTTCTGCAGCTATATACAGGGTGAGAAAATTATTGTAGAAACGGCCCACCAGCCTTTGCTATATTTGCAAAGTGAGAGAATAAGAGATGGTAACCTGTTCAATAGCCGCATAACAGCTTGCACTCTTTCCTTATAAGGCTGGCCTTTAGAAATTTGCTATATGCAAAACAAAAGGAACCCAGTCGCACAGGGGCTAGCTGAGCTCCATGACTGTACTGCTAAGGATCATGAGGAAGAGTTATTAGAAGATGATTTCCTGGAGGAACAATTACTTCCCCCCAAAAAAATTACAATGAGGACCATTGTCAAACATTACCTTGGGTATATGTTGATGGTTGTTCTTACCATGCCACTATTGATAATGAGTGCAGATTAGTCGCTGGCATTGGTATAACTTGGGCAAATGGATTCCCAAATATTTCTGTAGGTTTCAACATTGGACCAAGATCCAGTCAAGTAGCAGAACTAACTGCTGTTCTAAAAACCATTGAGATGGCTACTGAACAAGGTATTCATGAATTTGTGATCATTACTGACTCAAATTATGTGCGTGACAGTTTTGTTGAATACCTGCCAACTTGGAAAAGAAATGGCATGCAGAAAACTAACAACAAACCAGTCAAACATGGTTGATGTTAGTGGTGTCCAATGGTTTAACCATACACTGGAAAAAGACCAAGGGTCATTTCAGGATTCTAGGTCCTGACAAGGAAGGCAATGATCTTGCAGATCCATTAGCCAAACAAGGAGCCATAACTGGAGAACTCCTTAATATCGAACACTTAATAGGTGCAATTCAGGTAGAAGCCATTAACAGAAACCAGGCTAAACAACAAAGTGAGCCTAACCTCGTACAATGGAGTCAGGATTCTCCTAGTGAGGACCTGATCACAAGTCAAAAAGAAGACCCCATTATAGGTATTTTTTTTATAAACATATAGAAAATCCTGAAAACAACCCCATCTCAAAAGAGGACGATATTGGTAAGGAAGATCTAAGAATCTTAATGAAGTCCAAATCACAATTCAAATTACAGGATGGTTTGTTAATTAGAACCTCCAAAACTGGTATCCAGCAATGGGTGGTGCCTACCCAGTTCAGGGGTCTCATGCTTCCAGATCTGGTCATTGTGTCTCCAAATTAACATATGAAATATTGTGTGACTATGCCTTTTGGCCGCATATGATGAAGGATGTTTAAACCTACTGTCAAGGTTGTTTAATCTGTCCACAGTTCCAACCCACTGCGCCAACGCACAGAGCGCCATTGTAGAAAAGGGGTATGGTAATGCCATGGTCAGACATGCAAATTAATTTTATTGGTCCAGTAACTAGGTCATCAAGAGGTAACAGATACATGTTGACAGTAAACTGTCTGTTCACTAAATGGGTATAGTGCATCAGTGCACCTAACAACAGTGCTGCAACATGCACAGCATTGCTCATCAACCACGTATTTTCCAGATTTGGTTTACCCCAGAGAGAGAGAATTCTGATCAGGGGACCCACTTCACAAGTGAAGTGATGACAAAAATGTGGAAAATACTGGGGTTAAAATCAAGCTCCATATAGCATATAGAGCTTACTCTAGTAGTGGTGTAGAGCGTTACAACCAGTCCATTATAAAAATACTCAAAAGTTTGTGAGTTTAACAGGTAAGGACTGGGATGTAAAATTACCTCTAGTCCTAATGGCATTAAGAGCAACACCAAGTAGTGCTACTAAGATGTCACCTTTTGAATGATGACTGGTAGAAGAATGGTTCTACCTCAACATTTACTGTACCGTACATCAGACCAGAACTTAATAAATGCTGCTACTACATATCAATATGTGGAAAACTTAAGAAAGCATCTGCAATATGCTTTTGCATTTGCTCAAAGGAACATAGAGAAGTCCGCAACTGCCGCTAAAACCTAATATGATCTCAAAACTTCCAAAAAGGAATATGAAATTAATGATAAAGTTTATCTTTATAATTTTGGAAGAGTTAAGAAGAAGAAATTTCTTCCATCATGGAAGGGTCCTTTTGTCATTACTGACAAAATATCTCCAGTTGCCTAAAAAATAAGGATCCCTAAAAATGATACTTTTATGGATAAATGGGTCCATATTAATCAGTTGCAATTGTGCCATCCTAGATCCCAACTCCAAGTCATAGAGGGAGAATAAAAGGTAATTTCCCCAAGCACACTAAGGAAGTGTTGCAGTTTAAAGAGGAATAAGATGTCTAGCTAATGAGCATACATTTGAGGATTCGAAAATAACGGATTCTCTTCGTAGCAAGACTGTCTAGGATGCATACTGTCAGTACACTCACCAATTACTACTGGATTTTAAGTCAATTCCAATACATGTGTCCTACATGTATTAAAATTGAAAGGAGGAATTATGTTATGTAAAAGGTGAAATATCATTGGAAGCTATGTGCATAGATATCATGTTGATTAATTCATCTATAAATATGGAAGCTTTCATTAAAACCCCATACTTTAACTTTCACTGCACATAAAATATGTTTACTCAGATCTCCTGCTGTTCAGAGAGAGACAGTCTACAATAATTAGTTATTTAAAGCTAACAAGACTTCAGGATGACCAGCAATTTAAATAATACACATCTCAGTGTTCAAAAGCAGACATCTGTCAAATTAGGAGATATAAATTTCAATGGTTTTCTGCCTGAATAGGTTGGTGATAAAGTTAACTGATAATGGACCTGAAAGGTGGCCATGCACACTTCAGTATAAATTGTCCCACGCTGAGTTACAATACACAAACTCCCAGATGGACTGGTAGTTTAAATCTTAATAGCAGAATAAGTTAGAAATGCATCTATATAAATTGTATAATTTTCAAGTGTTTCATTTATACTCAGATTGTATAAATAATAAAATATTTATAAATAAATGAGTCTGAGAGAAATGCCTAACAGTACTATATTAGATAGTGTCTGCTATATTGAGTAAATAACTGTATGGTGAATTTAAAATGTCTAACTTATTTCAGAATAAATAACATTCTTTTGTTTTTCAGACATCTGATGTACAAATTAGGTTCCAGCTATGGGGCTAGTAGATACTGATATATGAATGCCTATATAATGTGTGCCCTGAATCATATCATATAGCTTATGCACTAAGTATTAATTATAGCCACAGATATGCAATATTTATAGTAAATGGAATAAGATCAGATGCAAAAATGTATATCTAATTAAATTGCTACAGAATTCTATTGCTGGTATGTATATGATATAAGATGATAACTAGAAAAGGCGGCAATATTATATCAGAATATGAACTAAAATATTAATTAAAGGGACAGTCAAGTCCAAATTTTTTTTTCATGTTTCAAATAGGGCATGCAATTTTAAACAACTTTCCAATTTACTTTTATCACCAATTTTGCTTTGTTCTCTTGGTATTCTTAGTTGAAAGCTAAACCTAGGAGGTTCATATGCTAATTTCTTAGACCTTGAAGGCCGCCTCTATTCTAAATGCATTTTGATAGTTTTTCACCACTAGAGGGCATTAGTTCACATGTTTCATATAGATAATATTGAGCATGTGAATTTACCATGGAGACAGCTCTGATTGGCTAAAATGCAAGTCTGTCAAAAGAACTGAAATAAGGGGGCAGTGGGGCAGTCTGCTGAGGCTTAGATACAAGGTAATTGCAGAGGTAAAACATGTATAATTATAACTGTAATGGTTATGCAAAACTGGGGAATTGGTAAATAAGGGATTATCTATCTTTTAAAACAACAAAAATTCTGGTGTTGACTGTCCCTTTAAATTCATACTGAAAGTATTAAATTAAAATCCTTCTAAGGGCCATCATGGAAATTGGCCTTTAAAATACATCTTTTGAGACATTGTCGGTAGGAAGTATGTATTATATGTATATTATATAGATTATGCACAAGCCTAATGTTTAGAATGTATAGGACTACATACTAAATCAATATACTCGTGTTTTGTATTGATATGCACATCTTCAGTAATATTAAACAGTCCCATATATGTTGACCAGATAAGTTAATTAATATTAGAAAATATAGTATATTAAATAAACACTTTAAAATATATATATTAAACTGTAGCAAATATTGATAATGAAACAGTTTTTCTATGCCTGCTGCCCCCCGATGGAATACAACTTGTATAACAGTCAAAAGGGTTGCAATCCTGCTTGCTGACATTTTTGCTTACAGAGAGACACGAGTGTGCAAACATACGCCTAGATTACGAGTTTTGCGTTAGGAGGGGTGCGTTAGTTACGTGTACTTTATTTCCTTTGCGCACTTTTCATAACGTAGGTATTACGAGTCTCAAAACAACCTCATAACGCGTCGCAGTAACACGACTACCGCGTTTATTTTATACGCGTAATCACGGCAGCGTTAAACATTCTCCCATAGAGATCAATGAGAAATCAAAGAAGCATGCATTTTTCAGCTAACACTCGATCTTGCGAGAAATACGCACTGCTCTGTCATATTACGTATACCACATAATGCACAACAAAAACAAGCAGCAAATGTACTAACAACAATCACGCAACATAGCACATAAGCTATTCACAATCGGAAAAGAAAAACAATAAACATGATTTACACTAAACGAGGAATACAGAAATACCTTACGATCTTGCAACACGGAACAAAACAACACGAAAAAAGATTTGCACACTCATACACAAACAAAACATTTGCATTCAAGATTACGGAACATTAGTACAAAGAAACATTTACAACACTTCACAAATACGACACCATCACAAATATGGATTTACATTTACTGATAATTTTGGGGGACAATGTTATGGAAAACGATCACTATGACATTATCACATTATACACATTACACAAATACTAACTCAATATTAGCATGCGCAAATTCACACAACTAATACACACTGCACACATACTAATTACTAACAAAGCACACCTGAACATACTTTACTTGGCAAACCGGTACATCATTAAATATTTACATAGGGTATATAAGCATGCCACAAGCATGGCTTCTTTGACTGTGTTGCTGGAGAATTTTTGGAGATTAGAGAGTTATTGGCATTGTGAGATTTAGTGAGTGAGTTAGTTAGTGGTAGTGTGAAAGAGTGAGATAGTTAGTGGTATTGTGAAATTTAGTGAGTTAGTTAGTGGTAGTGTGAGATAGTGGTAGTGTGAGATTTAGTGAGTTAGTGGTAGTGTGAGATAGTGAGTTAGTTAGTGGTAGTGTGAGATAGTGAGTTAGTGGTAGTAAGAAATAGTGAGAGAGCGGTAGTGAGCAAGAGTTTGTTTGGGTGAGTGTGTGAGTGGTTTTTCTGAATACTTAACACATTTACACGCAAACACATTCAATACATACATACACTTATCAATAACACTACATACACTCCATACCCCATCCCCTCATATACTACACTCCATACCCCATTCCCTGTAATCCCATACCCCATTCCCTTTCATCCCATACCCCATTCCCGTTCATCCCATACTCCATTCCCTTTAAGCCCATACCCCATTCCCTGTAAGCCCATACCCATCCCAGTTAGATTTTGTTTACATATCCTCATTTTAGTCTTTTTATACATTTTTGTTTGTATAATACTCCTTACCCTCTTTTATTTATATCCTTTTCACACTTTGAGCACTTTTTTTTCTTCTCCATTTTTGTTATTTATTTTGATCCCCTTTCATTTGGGCACATTCACTTTTTGTTTGAGTATGTCGGGAGGTTGGGATAGGGGGCAGATTAGGAGGGAGGAAGCGGTGGGTGGACCCGGCCACTTTGTTCAAGATGAACAAGTGGCTGGGCCCAGTGGTGGCCAGCGTAGAGCTTCACAGTCCAGGAAACAGAGGCTCACATCACAGGGGAAAGCCAAGCTTACTAGGGAGGTGAGATATACTATGGAGGAGAAGGAGGCCCTCATAGAGGCTTATATGGAGAGGGCTAGGAGGCTGCAGGCTCAGAAGGTCACCCCTAGGGAGAAGAGGAAGCTATGGCTGGAGATCAGGGTTGCTGTTAATGCAGTGGGGGTCCAGAACAGGGATGTCAAGTCCATACATCATCGCTACCGGGACTGCAAAATGGAACTCAAAAGAAAGCTCTTGAGGGAGAACCAATATCTAACAGGGACCGGTGGCGGTCCAGAAATGATTGTGGAGTATTCCCGATGGGAGGAAATGTTGCGTCCCAGCATCTCTGAGGTGGCCAAAGTCGGTATCGGAGGAGTCTGCCACTCTCATCTGCCGGTAAGCTCATTTAATAATCTCTTTACATCAAAAATAATTAATGTATTTAAGGATATGATTAAAGCTATTACGCTTTTTTAGACATTATTATGTAAACGCATTCACAATTACCTTGCGAAAGTTGCATTTCACGAAAAGCCATCACATTAGTATCTAGGCTACAGGTTAGGTGTGCATTTAATCAGAATGAAAACAAACGCAAAAACACATTCAGATTGACCAAATAAATATCAGAAACACGGTTTTGAAAATGCGGAAATCGTATTGATTGTTGTATATGAAAGTGTATTAATGAGGCTGCCTTTGTAATTCTATTGTAAGCAAAAGCATTTACATCTTTATTTGGAACTGTGCTAATATCTCAATTTCTTTCTTTTTACAATATACAGAGTCTGAGGCCAGGGAGGAGGCAGCACAGCACCCACAGGCTCCTCCTTCACCCAGGTATGAGAGTGGTGGAGATGACTCGTCACCTCGGGGAGACATGGAAGACATCCCTCTATCCTCATCCTCGAAAGAAGCCCCCACTGCAGAAGAGATCCCTGCAGCAGCCCCTCCTGCACCAGCAGCCCGCCGTGCACCAGCAGCTTGCCGTGCACCAGCAGCCCCTCAGGAGGAGATAGCAGAGGTGCAGATATTAAGAGATTTTCTGGAAGAGATGCGTGCCTCCCAGAGGGAAAATGTGGAAAGCAGAATCCAGCTGACGGAAGCAATTAATGACATTCGACAAGACCAAAGGGAGCTTATCCAAGACCAAAGAGAGCTTATCCAAGACCAAAGAGAGATCTTGCATACTCTGAGAGATATATTGCAGGTCCTCCGGGAGGTGCATGCTGGGCCATCTGCTGCTGGGCCATCTGCTGCTGGCCCTCCTCCATCTCCTCCTCCATCTCTTCCTCCATCTCTTCCTCAGCCGGGTGATCCCAGTACTCCTCCTTCCCCTCTTCCCCAAACATCTACGATGAGAACTCGTCGGAGGGGGCAATTGCCCCCACCAGAGCCTCGGTCTCGTGTGAAGAGGGGAAGGAAGAGGAAGTAAGTTTTTATATATATATATATATATATATATATATATATATATATATATATATATTTATTTAATGTGTAATGGATAGGTACTGTATGTGATGATGTGGTATTCTTACACTTGTGGAGCACACTCTGTATATAATCTGCTTCTATAGGACCGGGTCCATGGAGGCAGATTGTTTGCAGAGTGTGTTTTACAAGTGTGTGGACACCACATCATTACATACCTATCCTTGTTCATTACATTGATTGGTTTCTGTGATGTGATGTCCAAACTGTTTCTCAAACAAAATGACCATTACAATTATACATGATGGCATATCACTGTTTTGATGCCAAAAACACAGCTTAAAGGGACATTCAGAACATTAATTATTGTTGGTTACAAAGAAAACACTTTATTACAAATTATCAAGTTTTGAAAAACCAGACTTATAGAAATACTCGTTTTACTTCTGAGATTAACCTTGTATCTATGCCTCTGAAAAATGACCACTTATTTCAGTTCTCCATGTACATGATTGACACAATCCATACTCGCCATGGTTTTAAACTTGGCTTCTCATTCGCAAACGTGGTTTACGTGCAAAATCAAATATTGCGGGACTACGTAAGCCAATCAGAAGGATTTAACACCTTGTTAAACCTTGCACCTTGCATGTGATGTCTTAAGCAATGTGGCACATCCGAGATCGCGTAAAAGCGTCAGCCAATCCAAGGCGCATCCGAGGTTGCGTAAAAATGTCAGCCAATCCTTGAAATTTTACAGCTTGGCATGTGATGTCTTAACCAACATGGCACATCCGAGATCGCGTAAAAACGTCAGCCAATCCAAGGCGCATCCGAGGTTGCGTAAAAACGTCAGCCAATCCTTGAAAATTTACAGCTTGGCATGTGACGTCTTAACCAACATGGCGCATCCGAGATCGCGAAAAACATCAGCCAATACTTGGACTCCTTTTACAGCTTTGCATGTCAATAAGAAACGTATTTATATTTTAAAAACTCGTATGTGCTATATTGTTATCTATGAATGTCACGCTAGATAACGTAATACTGTGATATATGAAATAGAATGCATTCTTTGTAACAAGGATATATTTCATTAGAATAAGTGGATTATTAACTATTTATGAAGCAGCAGGGTTTAAATGGACATAAAACACACATTTTATGTTCCACGATTATGTACGAGATTGAATTTTGAACTACTTTTGAATATTTAAGTATATTATTTAAATTTGCTTCTTTGATTGGTGGCTACATATATACCGATTGTCATTGGTTCAGCTATGTGTTCATTTAGAGACCAGTAGTGCCCAGCTGCTCCTTAAACCAATGATACAAAGAGACATGAAAATTTTAGAAGTTATGTAAATAAAAATTCTAAATAATCGTATGTTAGACATAAATGAGAAATAATGCTACGAGATACATTATGAAAATAGGGATTGGGTATACATTATATGTTAACTATAGCTATGATGTCCATCTTTACGCTTTAAAAAGGGACACATGAGAAATACATATGTCAGGGATGTTTTCAGATATGTTTGAAGATTTATTTTGAATAAGAATAATGACACATGTATTTATCAGATGTGTCACTTGTTCAAGTTGAAATATGGTCAGTCTACCTTATAGCAATATCTTGTTGGAAAATTAAAGAGAAACAATAATAAGAGAAAGATATTAATCAGCTAAAATATGCACATTACACACAGTGATTGCTTTTGTTAGACTACTACAATAAGATATAAGTGAAATTGGAGTACATGTGCTGTCAACATTCAAAAATAGTCTTTTAAAAAATAATATATGTCTATGTTGATGTCAAAAGGACCAAAAACATTTATAAATGCATATCCATTCATAAAGAATTGTGGTCAGCATCACTTAAAGAGACATGAAATACAAATAATTAAGTTCAGGATTCACAGAGAGGATACTATAGCCATTCATTAGGATGTCATAAAAAAGAAATAAATAACATAACGTTACAAAAAGTCATATTGATAAATCAGTCCCATTGGAGCCATTTGACAAGGTGCCATAGTGCATTACAGTCCTTGGAGGGAGTTGACAAGGGCCAACACAGCCCTATTGGAGCCATTTGACAAGGTGAAAGAGTGCATCACAGTCCTTGGAGGGAGTTGACAAGGGCCAACACAGCCCCATTGGAGCCATTTGACAAGGTGAAAGATTGCATTACAGTCCTTGGATTGAGTTGACAAGGGCCAACACAGCCCCATTGGAGCCATTTGACAAGGTGCCATAGTGCATCACAGTCCTTGGAGGGAGTTGACAAGGGCCAACACAGCCCCATTGGAGCCATTTGACAAGGTGCCATAGTGCATCACAGTCCTTGGAGGGAGTTGACAAGGGCAAACACAGCCCCATTGGAGCCATTTGACAAGGTGAAATATTGCATTACAGTTCTTAGAGGGAGTTGACAAGGGCCAACACAGCCCCATTGGAGCCATTTGACAAGGTGAAAGAGTGCATCACAGTCCTTGGAGGGAGTTGACAAGGGCCAACACAGCCCCATTGGAGAAATTTGACAAGGTGCCATAGTGCATCACAGTCCTTGGAGGGAGTTGACAAGGGCCAACACAGCCCCATTGGAGCCATTTGACAAGTTGAAAGAGTGCATCACAGTCCTTGGAGGGAGTTGACAAGGGCCAACACAACCCCATTGGAGTAATTTGACAAGGTGCCATAGTGCATCACAGTCCTTGGAGGGAGTTGACAAGGGCCGACACAACCCCATTGGAGCCATTTGACAAGGTGAAAGAATGCATCACAGTCCTTGGAGGGAGTTGACAAGGGCCAACACAGCCCCATTGGAGCCATTTGACAAGGTGAAAGAGTGCATCACAGTCCTTGGAGGGAGTTGACAAGGGCCAACACAGCCCCATTGGAGCTATTTGACAAGGTGCCATAGTGCATCACAGTCCTTGAAGGGAGTTGACTAGGGCCAACACAGCCCCATTGGAGCCATTTGACAAGGTGAAAGAGTGCATCACAGTCCTTGGAGGGAGTTGACAAGGGCCAACACAGCCCCATTGGAGCCATTTGACAAGGTGAAAGAGTGCATCACAGTCCTTGGAGGGAGTTGACAAGGGCCAACACAGCCCCATTGGAGCCATTTGACAAGGTGCCATAGTGCATCACAGTCCTTGGAGGGAGTTGACAAGGGCCAACACAGCCCCATTTGAGTCATCTGACAAGGTAAAAGAGTGCAACAGGTACAACAAAAAAACAAAAAAGGCCAAATGGCAACAATAAATACAAATGAAGTAACATGTGGATGGAAGATTCGTATCTGCGCCCTCGGAGCATCTCCGGATCCTCCACTTATTGGGCATCAGCATCACTCTCATCGTCCTGTGCATTTCCATCTACGGATTCAAGCATTGACTCTAAACACATCATACGTTGTAGAGTCAAGCGCTGAATCTGTAGCTGGGCATGCATGATGTCATGCATCCTTCCCAGAAACCGACTGTTCCTCAGCATGGTCTGCTCTATATGCGCTAGAGCCTCTAGCGTTAACTATGCTGAGTCACAACCTAAAATAAAGAAAATAACGAAGATTATTGATAATTACAGAACATAATAAAAAGAGAGCAAAGAGACATTGTAATAATAAAGACAAATCATTATTATAATTAAATATTCTATATAGAAGAATAGAAGATTTACACATTAAATATGTTCTTCAGACATAAACCATTAAAGGGACAATTTACTCAAAAATGTTCTCCCCTTTAATTGGTTCAAAATGATACACTTTACCTGCTTGAGTCGATTAAATTGTTTATAAGTATTTACATAGTCCTTACATTGGCATGGGAAATAGTTTATTTAGCCTGTGGTATCCACACCTACCCTTAAACCTTTTGGCCTTGAGGCCAAGCTGTGTTAACACAGCAAGCAGAAGAAATCACACTCCCTGTGGGTTATAGAAGAGATAAGGTACTAAAAAGTTAATTTTCTATTGTTCTATCCAAGTAGTGGTGATTGGTATATGGAGTGATATGAGATAAACTATGTTATAATGGGGATTTCGAATGATACTTATATCTGTGGCTGGGAAGGACAATCCGACACCCAGGACAATGAAGGTGGGGACTGGGGGGAAAGTCTGGCTGGGGATTGAAGGGGGGAGGGATGGGATTGGGCTGCCGCTCTGGGGTAGCCCGTACAGCTAGGGAGTCAGGGGCCTGGTGAGTTGGGGGCTGGGTAGGTGGGGGAGCTGTACGGGCGGAAATACGGGGAGAGCAGCGAGGGGGGGCAAAGGGGCATTTTTTGGGAGGGACAGGACATGAGGAATGGGAAGGGCTGGGAGTGGCTTCTACCTGGGGAGGGGCTTCTGTCTGGGGAGGGGCCTGGGGAGGGTTGATGCCCAGAAGTGGAAGGTCCATCTGAAATATATAACAAAAATATATAGACATATATGATATCAAAAAATATTAGACCTAGATTTGGAGTTTGGCGTTAGCCGTGAAAACCAGCGTTAGAGGCTCCTAACGCTGGTTTTAGGCTACCGCCGGTATTTGGAGTCACTCAAAATAGGGTCTAACGCTCACTTTTCAGCCGCGACTTTTCCATACCGCAGATCCCCTTACGTCAATTGCGTATCCTATCTTTTCAATGGGATCTTTCTAACTCCGGTATATAGAGTCGTTTCTGAAGTGAGCGTTAGACATCTAACGACAAAACTCCAGCCGCAGGAAAAAAGTCAGTAGTTAAGAGCTTTCTGGGCTAACGCCGGTTTATAAAGCTCTTAACTACTGTACTCTAAAGTACACTAACACCCATAAACTACCTATGTACCCCTAAACCGAGGTTCCCCCACATCGCCGACACTCGGATAATTTTTTTAACCCCTAATCTGCCAACAGCCACCTACGTTATCCTTATGTACCCCTAATCTGCTGCCCCTAACACCGCCGACCCCTGTATTATATTTATTAACCCCTAACCTGCCCCCCACAACGTCGCCTCCACCTACCTACACTTATTAACCCCTAATCTGCCGACCGCAAAGCGCCGCCACCTACGTTATCCTTATGTACCCCTAATCTGCTGCCCCTAACACCGCCGACCCCTATATTATATTTATTAACCCCTAATCTGCCCCCCACAACGTCGCAGCCAGCTACCTACAATAATTAACCCCTAATCTGCTGACCGGAGCTCACCGCTATTCTAATAAATGTATTAACCCCTAAAGCTAAGTCTAACCCTAACACTAACACCCCCCTAAGTTAAATATAATTTACATCTAACGAAATTAATTAACTCTTATTAAATAAATTATTCCTATTTAAAGATAAATACTTACCTGTAAAATAAATCCTAATATAGCTAAAATATAAATTATAATTATATTATAGCTATTTTAGGATTAATATTTATTTTACAGGCAACTTTGTATTTATTTTAACCAGGTACAATAGCTATTAAATAGTTAAGAACTATTTAATAGCTAAAATAGTTAAAATAATTACAAATTTACCTGTAAAATAAATCCTAACCTAACTTACAATTAAACCTAACACTACACTATCAATAAATTAATTAAATAAACTACCTACAATTACCTACAATTAACCTAACACTACACTATCAATAAATTAATTAAATACAATTCCTACAAATAAATACAATTAAATAAACTAGCTAAAGTACAAAAAATAAAAAAGAACTAAGTTACAAAAAATAAAAAAATATTTACAAACATAAGAAAAATATTACAACAATTTTAAACTAATTACACCTACTCTAAGCCCCCTAATAAAATAACAAAGACCCCCAAAATAAAAAAAATGCCCTACCCTATTCTAAATTACTAAAGTTCAAAGCTCTTTTACCTTACCAGCCCTGAACAGGGCCCTTTGCGGGGCATGCCCCAAAGAATTCAGCTCTTTTGCCTGAAAAAAAAAACATACAATCCCCCCCCCAACATTACAACCCACCACCCACATACCAATAATCTAACCCAAACCCCCCTTAAATAAACCTAACACTAAGCCCCTGAAGATCTTCCTACCTTATCTTCACCCTGCCAGGTTCACCGATCCGTCCTGAAGAGCTCCTCCAATGTCCTGATCCAAGCCCAAGCGGGGGGCTGAAGAGGTCCATGATCCGGCTGAAGTCTTCATCCAAGCGGGAGCTGAAGAGGTCCATGATCCGGATGAAGTCTTCATCCAAGCGGGAGCTGAAGAGGTCCATGATCCGGATGAAGTCTTCTATCAACTACATCTTCAATCTTCTTTCTTCCGGATCCATCTTGCAGACCTCCGACGCGGAACATCCTCTTCTCCCTACGCCTACTAGCCGAATGACGGTTCCTTTTAGGGACGTCATCCAAGATGGCGTCCCTCGAATTCCGATTGGCTGATAGGATTCTATCAGTCAATCGGAATTAAGTTAGGAATATTCTGATTGGCTGATGGAATCAGCCAATCAGAATCAAGTTCAATCCGATTGGCTGATCCAATCAGCCAATCAGATTGAGCTCGCATTCTATTGGCTGTTCCGATCTGGGGGGCAGATTAGGGGTTAATAAATATAATATAGGGGTCGGCGATGTTAGGGCAGCAGATTAGGGGTACATAGGGATAATGTAAGTAGCGGCGGTTTACGGAGCGGCAGATTAGGGGTTAATAATAATATACAGGGGTCAGCGATAGCGGGGGCGGCAGATTAGGGGTTAATAAGTGTAAGGTTAGGGGTGTTTAGACTCGGGGTACATGTTAAAGTGTTAGGTGCAGACGTAGGAAGTGTTTCTCCATAGCAAACAATGGGGCTGCGTTAGGAGCTGAACGCGGCTTTTTTGCAGGTGTTAGGTTTTTTTTCAGCTCAAACAGCCCCATTGTTTCCTATGGGAGAATCGTGCACGAGCACGTTTTTGAGGCTGGCCGCTTGCGTAAGCAACTCTGGTATCGAGAGTTGAAGCTGCGTTAAATATGCTCTACGCTCCTTTTTTGGAGCCTAACGCAGCCTTTATGTGGACTCTCAATACCAGAGTTATTTTTATGGTGCGGCCAGAAAAAAGCCGGAGTTAGTTTTTCGGGTCGTTACCGACAAAACTCCAAATCTAGCCGTTAGTATCTTTAAAGAAACAACGATTCAACATTAGTTAAAGTCTGGATTCTTGTTCTCATAAAATATTGATACAAGGTCACAATAATTACTATGTTTTAAGTTATTGATTGATTGGACTCAAATATAATTACTTTGAAGATTTCATTGATCCTTTCAATTCTGAATCTTCCCTGTTATTGTTCATGTAACATTTCATAAATACATTACAAATCATATTTATCAAAGGCAACATTATGTGCTAATATTTAGGATTTGATAATATATTTATCTTTTGGATAATATTTCGGTATGCATGTATGCATTTGATATTGAAATGCAATAGAGTTCTGTTAGACACATGCCTCTGGATTGATTTCTGAAAATTAAAAATTTGAATAATATGGTAGTGTGTAATATTCTGAAATTGAAATGTCCACTCCACCTAACCTTTTAAACCAGGTACACACTGATTAACATATATATTTCGGGCAATGCCTTTGTAATCTTTAATGTTCTTATTTAAAGCTTGATGCTTCAATCAATTACTCTTCAAAATATATACACAGTAGATACTACCATTCATATTATCTATTAATAATATAATCTCTATCATCTGATTCAATTTTCAGATTAATGTTGTGAATCTCTCTTTTACATTAGGATTAAATGTATGTCATGGACAGTCTACACATACATATAATAAAAATATATTAACATCTCATACATCAGGAAATCAAATCAAGGCATTTAAACATGATTATGTGTTTGAAGTGTTTTGGAATTTATAAACAATGATGACATAAGGAATATGGTCTGCACTCAGATGAATAGCAATGACTGTCTGTACAATCAGAAGATGATTATTGTGGTTTTGCATGGAATATGCATGTGACATCATGATGTCATTAATGACAAATCATACATAAATGAAAGAAAAATAAAAACATATGTTCATGCTGCATGATATAGAAAGGGGGGCAGTAGTGTATTGTAAAAATAATGGAATAATAATTTTTAAAGTGCCAAAGCTGTAGACTTTGTTTTTCTTCCAGAGAATGTTTTAAAAACAATAATACATGTTCGATACATGTTATATATATTTCACATACCATCAGACTCCAAGGGAGCCACTTCCTCCTCTATCCCACATGTTACATCAATATCTGTAAAACATAATCGCCTAGATTTAGAGTTCTGCGGCCAAAGGGGTGCGTTAGCTACGCGTGCTTTTTTTCCCCCGCACCTTTTAAATACCGCTGGTATTTAGAGTTCACAGAATGGCTGGGTTTTCAGTGCGTTAGGCTCCAAAAAGGGAGCGTACAGCATCATTTAACGCCACTGCAACTCTAGATACCAGCGGTGCTTACGGAAGCGGCCAGCTTAAAAAACGTGCTCGTGCACGATTCCTCCATAGAAAACAATGGGGCCATTTGAGCTGAAAAAAAACCTAACACCTGCAAAAAAGCCGTGTTTAGCTCCTAACGCAGCCCCATTGTTTTCTATGGGGAAAAACTTCCTACGTCTGCACCTAACACTCTAACATGTACCCCGAGTCTAAACACCCCTAACCTTACACTTATTAACCCCTATTCTGCCGCAACCGCCGCTACTTACATTATCCCTATGTACCCCTAATCTGCTGCCCCTAACACCGCCGACCCCTATATTATATTAATTAACCCCTAATCTGCCCCCCACAACGTCGCCTCCACCTGCCTACACTTATTAACCCCTAATCTGCCGTCCGCACGCCGCCGCCAGCTACATTATAGCTATGTACCCCTAATCTGCTGCCCCTAACACCGCCGACCCCTATATTATATTTATTAACCCCTAATCTGCCCCCCACAACGTCGCCTCCACCTGCCTACACTTATTAACCCCTAATCTGCCGAGCGGACCGCACCGCTATTATAATAAAGTTATTAACCCCTAATCTGCCTCACTCCCGCCTCAATAACCCTATAATAAATAGTATTAACCCCTAATCTGCCCTCCCTAACATCGCCGACACCTAACTTCAAGTATTAACCCCTAATCTGCCGATCGGAGCTCACCGCTACTCTAATACATTTTTTAACCCCTAAAGCTAATTTTAACCCTAACCCTAACACCCCCCTAAGTTAAATATAATTTTATTCTAACGAAATAAATTAACTCTTATTAAATAAATGATTCCTATTTAAATCTAAATACTTACCTGTAAAATAAACCCTAATATAGCTACAATATAAATTAAAATTATATTATAGCTATTTTAGGATTAATATTTATTTTACAGGCAACTTTGTATTTATTTTAACCAGGTACAATAGCTCATAAATAGTTAAGAACTATTTAATAGCTAAAATAGTTAAAATAATTACAAAATTACCTGTAAAATAAATCCTAACCTAAGTTACAATTAAACCTAACACTACACTATCAATAAATTAATTAAATACAATATCTACAATTATCTACAATTAAACCTAACACTACACTATCAATAAATTATTTAAATACAATATCTACAATTATCTACAGTTAAACCTAACACTACACTATCAATAAATTAATTAAATACAATACCTACAAATAACTACAATTAAATAAACTAACTAAAGTACAAAAAATAAAAAAGAACTAAGTTACAAAAAATAAAAAAATATTTACAAACATTAGAAAAATATTACAACAATTTTAAACTAATTACACCTACTCTAAGCCCCCTAATAAAATAACAAAGCCCCCTAAAATAAAAAATGCCCTACCCTATTCTAAATTAAAAAAGTTCAAAGCTCTTTTACCTTACCAGCCCTGAACAGGGCCCTTTGCGGGGCATGCCCCAAAGAATTCAGCTCTTTTGCCTGTAAAAAAAACACATACAATACCCCCCCCCAACATTACAACCCACCACCCACATACCCCTAATCTAACCCAAACCCCCCTTAAATAAACCTAACACTAAGCCCCTGAAGATCTTCCTACCTTATCTTCACCATACCAGGTTCACCGATCGGTCCTCGGAAGTCTTGATCCAAGCCCAAGTGGGGGGCTGAAGAGTGACGTCCATCCTCGGGCTGAAGTCTGGATCCAAGCGGCGGCTGAAGAAATCCATCATCGGGCTGAAGTCGGAAGTCCATCATCGGGATGAAGTCTTCTATCAAGCCGCATCTTCAATCTTCTTTCTTCTGGAGTGGAGCGGATCCATCTTCTTCCAAGCCGACGCGGAACATCCTCTTCAACCGACGCCTACTCGCCGAATGACGGTTCCTTTAAATGACGTCATCCAAGATGGCGTCCCTCGAATTCCGATTGGCTGATAGGATTCTATCAGCCAATCGGAATTAAGGTAGGAATATTCTGATTGGCTGATGGAATCAGCCAATCAGAATCAAGTTCAATCCGATTGGCTGATCCGATTGGCTGATCCAATCAGATTAATCTGCCCTCCCTGTTAGGGAGGGCAGATTAGGGGTTAATACTATTTATTATAGGGTTATTGAGGCGGGAGTGAGGCAGATTAGGGGTTAATAACTTTATTATAATAGCGGTGCGGTCCGCTAGGCAGATTAGGGGTTAATAAGTGTAGGCAGGTGGAGGCGACGTTGTGGGGGGCAGATTAGGGGTTAATAAATATAATAAAGGGGTCGGCGGTGTTAGGGGCAGCAGATTAAGGGTACATAGCTATAATGTAGCTGGCGGCGGCGTGCGGACGGCAGATTAGGGGTTAATAAGTGTAGGTAGGTGGAGGCGACGTTGTGGGGGGCAGATTAGGGGTTAATAAATATAATATAGGGGTCGGCGGTGTTAGGGGCAGCAGATTAGGGGTACATAAGTATAACGTAGGTGGCGGTCGGCAGATTAGGGGTTAAAAAAATTTAATCGAGTGGCGGCGATGTGGGGGGACCTCGGTTTAGGGGTACATAGATAGTTTATGGGTGTTAGTGTACTTTAGAGCACAGTAGTTAAGAGTTTTATAAACCGGCGTTAGCCCAGAAAGCTCTTAACTACTGACTTTTTTCTGCGGCTGGAGTTTTGTCGTTAGATTTCTAACGCTCACTTCAGACACGACTCTAAATACCGGAGTTAGAAAGATCCCATTGAAAAGATAGGATACGCAAATGGCGTAGGGGGATCTGCGGTATGGAAAAGTCGCGGCTGGAAAGTGAGCGTTAGACCCTTTCCTGACTGACTCCAAATACCGGCGGTAGCCTAAAACCAGCGTTAGGAGCCTCTAACGCTGGTTTTGACGGCTACCGCCCAACTCTAAATCTAGGCCAATATGTTGTGTACACATTAAAAACAAATATTGTAACATATGCTGCTACTGTTGCTCAAGGACACACATCAATGTTACATTAAAGATATACTGAACCAAAGTTAGGAATTACATCATTTTGATGGAGCATACAAATGAAATTCGATATGTAATTCTCGATGAGTAATAATTTCATTTTAGTGTCTGTATTTTCAAAAAGTTCTCAAAAGCTGAGTACATGGAACATTTAAGAGTTCGCATGTGTGTATCACTTGATGATTGTTGTCTAAATTTATACTGAAAAGAAACATATGCTATACATGTTCTGAAGAACAAAGGTGTAGACTAAGAAGCTTTGAGATCTTAATCTTAAAAAAATAAAACAAAAAATAGATATATAATCAGAGGAGTAAATTATATGTTTTATTCAAATGGAATGCTTCATCAGAATCATGATCATAATATTTATTAAAAATACACCTTCAATGATATATGAATGAGTCAATGGACTTACCCGAAGCCTGCAAAGGAAGGTCATCATTGACGCTTGATCCCTCTGGGCTCCCCACAACAACTACATCTATTAATGATATAGATATATACAGTGGGGAAAAAAAGTATTTAGTCAGCCACCAATTGTGCAAGTTCTCCCACTTAAGAAGATGAGAGAGGCCTGTAATTTTCATCATAGGTATACCTCAACTATGAGAGACAAAATGTGGAAACAAATCCAGACAATCACATTGTCTGATTTGGAAAGAATTTATTTGCAAATTATGGTGGAAAATAAGTATTTGGTCACCTACAAACAAGCAAGATTTCTGGCTCTCACATACCTGTATCTTCTTCTTTAAGAGGCTCCTCTGTCCTCCACTCATTACCTGTATTAATGGCACCTGTTTGAACTTGTTATCAGTATAAAAGACACCTGTCCACAACCTCAAACCGTCACACTCCAAACTCCACTATGGTGAAGACCAAAGAGCTGTCGAAGGACACCAGAAACAAAATTGTAGACCTGCACCAGGCTGGGAAGACTGAATCTGCAATAGGCAAGCAGCTTGGTGTGAAGAAATCAACTGTGGGAGCAATAATTAGAAAATGGAAGACATACAAGACCACTGATAATCTCCCTCGATCTGGGGCTCCACGCAAGATCTCACGATGTGGGGTCAAAATGATCACATGAACGGTGAGCAAACATCCCAGAACCACACGGGGGGGCCTAGTGAATGACCTGCAGAGAGCTGGACCAACGTAACAGAGGCTACCATCAGTAACACACTACGCTGACAGGGACTCAGATCCTGCAGTGCCAGACGTGTCCCCCTGCTTAAGCCAGTACATGTCCGGGCCCGTCTGAAGTATGCTAGAGAGCATTTGGATGATCCAGAAGCAGATTGGGAGAATGTCATATGGTCAGATGAAACCAAAGTAGAACTGTTTGGTAGAAACACAACTTGTCGTGTTTGGAGGAGAGAGAACACCATACCTACTGTGAAGCATGGGGGTGGCAACATCATGCTTTGGGGCTGTTTCTCTGCAAAGGGAACAGGACAACTGATCCGTGTACATGAAAGAATGAATGGGGCCATGTATCGTGAGATTTTGAGTGCAAACCTCCTTCCATCAGCAAGGGCATTGAAGATGAAATGTGGCTGGGTCTTTCAGCATGACAATGATCCCAAACACACTGCCCGGGCAACGAAGGAGTGGCTTTGTAAGAAGCATTTCAAGGTCCTGGAGTGGCCTAGCCAGTCTCCAGATCTCAACCCCATAGAAAACCTTTGGAGGGAGTTGAAAGTCTGTGTTGCCCAGCGACAGCCCCAACACATCACTGTTCTAGAGGAGATCTGTATGCAGGAATGGGCCAACATACCAGCAGCAGTGTGTGACAACCTTGTGAAGACTTACAGAAAACGTTTACCTCTGTCATTGCCAACAAAGGATATATAACAAAGTATTGAGATGAACTTTTGATATTGACTAAATACTTATTTTCCACCATAATTTGCAAATAAATTCTTTCCAATTCAGACAATGTGATTGTCTGGATTTGTTTCCACATTTTGTCTCTCATAGTTGAGGTATACCTATGATGAAAATTACAGGCCTCTCTCATCTTCTTAAGTGGGAGAACTTGCACAATTGGTGGCTGACTAAATACTTTTTTTCCCCACTGTATTAGTGAACACAGTTTGGACAGCACTAAATCCCATCAGTATACAATATTTAAAATAATATACTTAGAAATGTGAAGAATAGAGCACTAATATGAACAATAAATGCATGAGTTAATCAAGGTGATTATAAAGAAAATGATGTCACATATGTTTGATTTCTTACTATATTCGACAGACAATTCATCTCATATGATTCTATGGCATATCTAAATATACGTATTGATCATTTTTTTAAAAATAATACACACAAACAACACTTTGAATAACAACTGGTGACAAATCGAAGCAAAGCCATGTGGCACATAGATCCATTTGTGCAATGTACAGTAATCTTTTTTAGGACACAACACATATTGATCACAATGCAAAACAGAAGTTATTAGTAAAAATATGTAATCATGGTGCTGTTAGAGTATGCTTATATCTATAAAGTAAGTCCAAGAGTGAATATGTGATTTAGATATCAATATTGCTTCATCAAAACAATGTAAGGATGAATGTAGATATTTATTATTAAAGGGACACTGACCACAATTTTTTAATTCGTTGATTCAATTAGAACATGCAATTTTAAGTCAAATTTAACATTTACTCCTATTATGTAATTTTGTTTGCGTTCTCTTGCTTTATTTATTTAAAAAATAAGGCAGCTAAGCAATATTTTGTTTCAGAAAATATTGGTCGGTGAATGTATCCACCAATCAGCAAGAACAACCCAGGTTGTTCCCAAAAAATGGACCTGCATCTAAACTTACATTCTTGCTTTTCAAATAAAGATACCAAGAGAATAACGAAAAAATATTATTATAGGAGTAAATGAGAAAGTTTATTAATATTGCATGCTCTATCTGAATGACAAAATAAATAATTTGTGTTCAATGTCCCTTTAATATTAAAATATTTATTTGACAATGTAGCTGTTAATGAATTGTCTATTCCATATGTTTATGTAATGAATGGGATGGAGCATGCAATTACAATCAAATATGTAATTTAATGATATCATCAAGATTCTTTAATTATCCTTCTCTCTTAAAGGGACATGAAGCTCAAAATCTGTAATTGTATTAATTTTCATTTTTCAAATCCAGCCTGTGATTTAAAAAACCTTTCAAATAGACTTATTTTTGTCTATTTTGCTTCATTGTCTTATAATCTTTTTTAAAGGAGCAACTATGTACTACTGTTATCTGAACACATGAGTTGAACCAATGAAAATAGTAAATTTTCTGCATCAATCAGCCGGTTACTCCCAGGAATGCATTGCTGATCCTGAGCCTACCTAGATATGATTTTCTAATAAGGATAACAATAGACTGAAGCAATTTATATAATCGAATAAAATTTGAAATTTGTGGTAAATCACGTGTCTAAATCCTAATAGTGAAATGTTTGTTTCCCTGTCCCTTTAATGATAAGAATAAAAAATCAAAACATATGAGATGTATATTTTTCTTATCTGCACATATGCAAAAATGTGCTAGTGTTGTCTAAATTTATCCAAAAAATGTCAAGCACTACACAGGGGCAGAATATAAAATGGCCAGGAACCTAAGATTACATTAAAATGAAGATATCAAGAATAGAAGGGATATCTTCAAATACTCATAATTTGAGATTTGTATTACAATGTAATCCCAACTTTGATTTGTGAATCTTATTTTAAAATAACAAGAAAAGAGAATTAGAGTATCCATATAAATATGGATCAATGTGAATGTATTATGTAATGTTATGTCCAGGTTTGTAAGACAAAGGTAAATTAAAATGAGACATACCATGCTGTGACGAATCCTGGCTTGAGGTTCCAGCACCAACATCCATATCTGTAAAATATTCAATGAGGATTGGATATCATTAATACAAATCAGGCCATGGACACAAACAATCTGATTTTTAAATTCTAATTGAGAAAGTACAAATCTATTTGTATTCACATGAGTTCATTGTTTCCTCAATTAATGTCTAAATAAAGAGATCCTGTATTCTTATTTTCAATATTTTATGTTGTTGACTGTAGCTTTAATTCATTTTGTGTCTTCTTGCATTGTCATCAATTGATAGAGATAGTTCATTTTTTATTTTGATCTTGCTAGTATAGCTTTTATAATGTAGAAGATTGTAAATAAGGATACTGTATTCTTCCCATATATACTAATTAACGTATAAATTTGACCAACATGTGTAAAGCAATGCCAGTTACAGCAAACACATGTTCACGTTTGTGCGCAATTCTATCTTTCGTGATCATTGCGCAATGATTCAAGCGGAATTGTGCATCCGTTATTTGACCAACATGTCTAAAGCGATGGCAGTTACAGCAAACACATGTTCACATGTGTGCACAATTCTATCTTTCGTGATCATTGCGCAATGATTCAAAGCGGAATTGTGCATACGTTATTCAGAATTGATTTGGATATAGTAGTGTGATGAGTATCATTTATAAAGACTTCAAATATATTTGCAATTGGGTGTATTACAAGATTCCAAACGGATATTTGTTAATATTAAACAATAATAATTAATATTTAGAACTGGGATATGATTCGATAGTCAATGTATGAAATGGCGGATGATAGGGATTTCACGGATGCGCAATACCATTTTCGCTCTGTGACGCATATTCTAGAGAGCGCAAGAAACATCATTCCTATTTCATGTGTGACGAATCTAAATTCAGATATCTAAACATCATATGTAGCGTATGTTGTGAGATCTATATAGGTTGAATATATGACTATATACACATTTCTTAAAAATCTACTCAAATATTAATATATTATATGAAGTCGGATATTTACCTGGTTCAGATTCTCTATTTTCTTCTCCCAGGCCACGGGACGGAGAAGCAGCTGCACTGGCCCCCGGGTCAGAACTTTCAGATCCAGCAGCTGGGAGGGAAGAAGAAGCAGAGGAGCGAGATGATCTAAATCTGTGGGGGACCTGGAGATTGAGGAGGTCACATAAAGTCACCTCATAAGTGAGTAGGTATAGTTTCCATGGGGGTGGAATTTTCTTACCATCCCTCCGACGGGCTTGTACCCAATCCCTTATGTGGTCGACTTTTTTGCTGAGACGCAACCTCATATCCTCGAACCTCCGCATGATTTGATCCGTGGTCCTCTGGATGCCACACACCAAATTAACATCATTGGTGATAGACGACCAGAGGGCCTTCTTAATGCTCTGCTTTGTTGACCTCTTCTTGTTCCCAAACAGCTGCTGATAGAAGTACTCAACGGCGTTGACCAGTGCTGCACTCTCCGGCTTGGTAAACCTGGGAGACGTCATGCCTGCCGAGTTGTATCTTAAATATACAGTGGGGGAAAAAAGTATTTAGTCAGCCACCAATTGTGCAAGTTCTCCCACTTAAGAAGATGAGAGAGGCCTGTAATTTTCATCATAGGTATACCTCAACTATGAGAGACAAAATGTGGAAACCAATCCAGACAATCACATTGTCTGAATTGGAAAGAATTTATTTGCAAATTATGGTGGAAAATAAGTATTTGGTCAATATCAAAAGTTCATCTCAATACTTTGTTATATATCCTTTGTTGGCAATGACAGAGGTCAAACGTTTTCTGTAAGTCTTCACAAGGTTGTCACACACTGCTGCTGGTATGTTGGCCCATTCCTGCATACAGATCTCCTCTAGAGCAGTGATGTGTTGGGGCTGTCGCTGGGCAACACGGACTTTCAACTCCCTCCAAAGGTTTTCTATGGGGTTGAGATCTGGAGACTGGCTAGGCCACTCCAGGACCTTGAAATGCTTCTTACAAAGCCACTCCTTCGTTGCCCGGGCAGTGTGTTTGGGATCATTGTCATGCTGAAAGACCCAGCCACATTTCATCTTCAATGCCCTTGCTGATGGAAGGAGGTTTCCACTCAAAATCTCACGATACATGGCCCCATTCATTCTTTCATGTACACGGATCAGTTGTCCTGTTCCCTTTGCAGAGAAACAGCCCCAAAGCATGATGTTGCCACCCCCATGCTTCACAGTAGGTATGGTGTTCTCTCTCCTCCAAACACGACAAGTTGTGTTTCTACCAAACAGTTCTACTTTGGTTTCATCTGACCATATGACATTCTCCCAATCTGCTTCTGGATCATCCAAATGCTCTCTAGCATACTTCAGACGGGCCCGGACATGTACTGGCTTAAGCAGGGGGACACGTCTGGCACTGCAGGATCTGAGTCCCTGTCAGCGTAGTGTGTTACTGATGGTAGCCTCTGTTACGTTGGTCCAGCTCTCTGCAGGTCATTCACTAGGCCCCCCCGTGTGGTTCTGGGATGTTTGCTCACCGTTCATGTGATCATTTTGACCCCACATCGTGAGATCTTGCGTGGAGCCCCAGATCTAGGGAGATTATCAGTGGTCTTGTATGTCTTCCATTTTCTAATTATTGCTCCCACAGTTGATTTCTTCACACCAAGCTGCTTGCCTATTGCAGATTCAGTCTTCCCAGCCTGGTGCAGGTCTACAATTTTGTTTCTGGTGTCCTTCGACAGCTCTTTGGTCTTCACCATAGTGGAGTTTGGAGTGTGACGGTTTGAGGTTGTGGACAGGTGTCTTTTATACTGATAACAAGTTCAAACAGGTGCCATTAATACAGGTAA
This sequence comes from Bombina bombina, assembly GCF_027579735.1. Taxonomy (NCBI): domain Eukaryota; kingdom Metazoa; phylum Chordata; class Amphibia; order Anura; family Bombinatoridae; genus Bombina; species Bombina bombina. The sequence continues at coordinate 1,301,514,885 of NC_069500.1, forward strand.
TGAGTGGAGGACAGAGGAGCCTCTTAAAGAAGAAGATACAGGTATGTGAGAGCCAGAAATCTTGCTTGTTTGTAGGTGACCAAATACTTATTTTCCACCATAATTTGCAAATAAATTCTTTCCAAATCAGACAATGTGATTGTCTGGATTTGTTTCCACATTTTGTCTCTCATAGTTGAGGTATACCTATGATGAAAATTACAGGCCTCTCTCATCTTCTTAAGTGGGAGAACTTGCACAATTGGTGGCTGACTAAATACTTTTTTTCCTCACTGTATACAGTATATATATATATATATATATATATATATATATATATATATATATCATATAAGTATACCAGCAGGCATTAGAGAACTGACAAAAATGGCAACGTGTAATGGACTTTTATATGGTGAAGTAAACATGAGATGCACCATGGATCATGGTATCTGTATATCTGATTGGATAAAATATTGAAATTTTGTTATCATGTCTGTGAGACCATAATGACTCAAATTATGTTTGTGTGATGAACTCTGATTGGCCGTTCCTTAATGTTTCATATCTTAGTAACTTCCATACACATACTTCCTGGGGGTGCTGTTACTACATTTTTCATGTAGACTTATTTGTAATTCATGGGACTGTTATGCGGATATGTGTGACACAGATGTAATATATGTTATCCATTAGATATTAATATATTAAGTCGACATTTGTTTTTTTGGAGATATAATACAGTCACATTAGTAAATGTTTTACATATTTCAATGTTTAATATCGATCAGGTTCTATAATACAAATAATTTTTATTAATAAAAATTAAACATTGTATGTATTTATTGTTTATTAAATAAATTTTGTGACTTATTGTGAAGTATTGACATTGCTCTATTAAATGTATTTATAATGCACATCGATTGTGTGCTATTGCGTGACATTAGAATCTAATTTTTAAAGATGTGAATCTCGGGTTGCAAGATACGTTTCCCATGCAATATTTCTGAAATGCGTAATTTCTGGTTATAATGGCCGGAAATTGGATAATCTGTTTATAAATGTTAAAATACATGTTTGTTCATTATTAGTAAATAAACCTAGAGCTTGTATTTGTCTGAACTGCTCACATATGTTATTGTGCAATGGCGTCTTTATTTTTAAAGGGACATTACACCCAAATATTTTCTTAAAATGATCCGGAGAGAGAATACATTTTTATAATTTAAAATGTAACTATCAATTTTGATTATTCTTTAGATATCCTTAACAGAAGAAATTGAAATGCACATGGTTGAGCCAATCACACAAGGCATCTCTGTGCATCCACCAATCTTCAGCTACTGAGCATATCTAGATATGGTTGTAAAGGAAATAATATCAAAAGATTGAATTGAAATCCATGATAAAATTAAATTTTAATGTTTAAAATTATATTTTATTTAGGAATCCAGAAACGCTTTGGAATTACCGTCCCTTTCATGAGCTAATATGCAATCTTGAACTTGATCTAAATACATCTGTCTAAACATTGTAAATGTGCATTGTTGGCCACGGAAAAAAAAATAGATATTTCCCAGTAATGCGTTGCTAATCATAAACCTATGCACCTCCCTTTCTCAAACTTATAACATGGAAATTATGCATATTTGTATTAGCTTCTGTATTGTTTGCCCCACTGTGAATGAAATATCTTCAAATGGCTGTATTTATACAGCTTTACCTTAAAGGGACATTAAGCTATATGTTCTTTACTGATTTAGATGGATAATACAATGTTAAAACAACCTTGAAAATGTAACACCAGCACTGTGTAAACTTACAAAATACTTTATTAGGAGTTTACATAAAAAGCAGCAACGTTTTGGGGTTTAACCCCTTAGTCATGCTAAATGTACACAACATTTCATTATACTTTTAAACCCAGTACATTTAGCATGATTAAGGGGTTAAACCCTGAAACGTTGCTGCTTTTTATGTAAACTCCTAATAAAGTATTTTGAAAGTTTACACAGTGCTGGTGTTACATTTTCAAGATTGCTACGTTGGGATATTTGCAGCTACCCTATACACCGTGCACTTACATACTGTGGTGCTGTGAACCAAAGAACTGTTTAATGTTAAAACAACGTCATATTTATTTTGATTATCTCATTAGCTTTTTTTAGGAAGATATTCTTGCTCTGTTGCTGCTGATTGGTGGTTGCACATAGATGCCTTATGTCATTGTCTAACCCATTTGCATTGCTATTTCTTTAACAAAGGATATCAAAAGACTGAAAATAATTAGATAATAGAATTAAATTTAAATGTGGTTTTAAAAGATATAATCTCTGAATCAATAAATGAATTTGTCCCTTTAAGGACAAAACCATTAGGAATATGTGGAGTTAACATTGTAGAAATAAACTAAAGAGGAATTAAAATACCTATAGATATGTGATATCTATCCAACAGGTAAGGAGTACAATTGCTAGAAATTATCTTGGGATATATCTATAGTTAACTGACCCTTCAAATGACTCCACTAGAGCTGAAAAGTAATTAATATGGCATACAATAGCTGGCTTGTTATAAATGTGAAATTAACTTACTTTTTATTTACAGATAATTTCGAACATATTAAGTAAAAAATTATTTAAGCCGGATAACCTATATTTAGTGTAATAATGTTTTTGGATACCTAGGTAAGATTACAGAGATTAGAATGTAAATCTAACATTCAACTACACTGTCACTTTAATGTAAGTTAAACACTTTCCTTTCTTAAAAGTGAAATGAACAAAGTTGTTCGGTATAATTTAGACTACATATCCTCATCATAAACATTTTATAATTTATTTATTTTTAAACAATTTTTATTGAGATTATTTGCAAATACAACATATTAAATAATGTTCATTAACAGCAACAAATAATTTACAGAGTACATAAAATATGAGGGTGGATAACATAGTCAGTAGATAAGAAAACCCATTTGTAAGCTTATCATGGAAACAGCATAAGACATAATTATGCCTCCAGACGTGTAATATAATTAGGAAGGTGGCTATAAGAAAATAGGATATAGTTTGTGATGAAGTGGGCTATAATCATATCCTTTGACAAGGCTGAATTATAAATTTTCTGGACACATATCTGTTGGTCATCTTGTAACTCCACCGATGAATATGTGAATGAACTTATATTAGTACGAAATCTCATTTTTTAATAGGGAAAAAGTTTAATGTGAAGTAGTATGAAAAGAAAATCTTAAGGGGTAGGCAGCAGACAAAAGCTGCTTTAATATTAAGGGGGGAAGGGGGGGCGTGTCCAGGGGTTTGTTAATATACTATAGACTGGTGAATTGGTAAGTATGGCTTACAGTCAAGATCAGAAGGTAGATTAAACACGTCTAAAGACAAACTTCTATCTTTAGCGGAAAACTTAAAAGACCTCAAATAAAGGATAGGGAGGGGAATATTTTGAAAGGCGCTTGAACAGAGATCGCTCCATGAGACTGCCAAATTAAGGGAAAACTATAAGCAAGATTTATAAAAAGGAATGGGTAATTATATGTTGTATAGTAACAGGGGGCAAGAGAGCGTGATATTACATAATTGAGGGTTATACTATGTATTGACAAGCTAAATATCAGCCTGTATTATTGGCTCCAGAGGTAAAAAAAAAACATTTGGGTGCTACAGGAGCTCTATGTTAAATAAATCAAGGGAGAGAATGACTCAGATGAGTTTCATGTAAAATGGTGTAACACAAAATCCTTCAATATATTGAAAGCTAAAGAACAAATGGAGGACCCCTGAGGTAAAGTAATGTAGTTAGGTCATATTATATAGTCCTGGTACTAAATCCCAGCATTCTGATGTAACAATTCCTGCTACCAAAAACAGTTGTTATTAACAAGCGACCGTCTATTACCATATATATATGATGAAGGCAGTATCTATACTTAATAAATATGGTATATAGTGTATAGGTTCACTGGTCTAGTACCAATGCTATATGTATAGGGAGAAGCTTAGAGGATATCACAATACCTGTAAAAGAATCAAGTCTAGGCATATATGAGCCAAGAAACCACTGTATGCATAAACAAAGTACAAAATGCCCATTGAATCAAGCGTGTTTGTGTTTAAAACGGTAATAATATAATTAGCTCATGTCCATGCACTACATGAAATATAGTAATATGTGTAATTGGAGGAATGGAAATGCCACCCCATATTGCATTGTAACATATGGGACAGGCTATGTAAAGAGATATGCTATAGACTCTGCCCCTTTGATTTGCTCTTTAGAACCCAAGAAGCTAATATATATGTGATGTAAGTGTCCCCTCACACCATGAAAAATAAAAGGGTATTACCGTATACCTGCTAGATATGTAACTATATATAAAAAACTGTTACATAGATGAGAGCTGCTATGAATTCTTATTATACATGAGTCTGGTATGAGCGTGAGAGAAAAATATTAGGAGCCATATACTATGAGTTAGTAATAACTTGGGAATAAGATGATAATAATTCAAGTGTCTCATGGGTATACTTTGTGTAATGTAATGAAAAATTAGCCTCCCAAATTTGTCTATTGTATACACATTAAACAGGGGTTACTTGGGGCTTTCTTAATAGTGGCAAGCTGTGAGCACCAGGTTGGGAGCGTTACATCAAAAATAATCCCATGGTAGAGAAGCGTAAAGGTAGCCAACACCAGCATACATGAAATAGTGTATAACATCAATGAAGTCTGTCAAGAGCAATTAAACTGGAAATAGTTATCTGCCCCGTTGCTCTCAGTTGAGAAAAGGTAAAGGCCGTATCTAAGGTCCTGCAATTCAAACAAGTTATAAAATAAAGAAACAAACTAAATAAAAAGTCCCAAACTAGAATAGAATTAACATCAGGGTTGGAATGGGCATATAGTCACGATGATCCCCTCAAGAAGGCAGGCTATCATACCGGAGTATCAGTCCAATAGTGCATATAAATTTAGCCCACTCCTATCTTCCTGAACCCCCAGGTCTCAACCGGAGCAGCGAGTTTGTAGCTTCTAAATCTATCATGCATTCTTTGCTGCTGATGCCGTTTCCACATCTCTGTGTTGCGAGTCGGAACTACCAGGATGCCTGTAGATCCATGACTTTTAACAGGCCGCCAGTGAGCTGTTTCTTTGTCTTCTCGGAGAGTAAAGGGGTCTCCGGTATCTCTAAGCAAGACGGCTGCATCTCCCCACAAAGAAACTGAAGGGAACATCATCTCATGCACCTCCGGTAAATTTAAAGCAGTCCGCCCCATGTTGCCAGTCGACTCACAATGCAGTATTTTGCAGGGGTTATCTTGTGCATTAGGCAACAGCATCTCAACGCTTAGTTCCACAAGCTGGATTGATCGGTCAGCACTTGTCTCGTCCAGCTCGTTCGTGTCGGTGGTGAGTATTGGGTCAAACAGCTTGCGTAGAGATGTACATAGGCCCCTTAGGTCCTTAAATTGTCGATCCATTTGTAGCTCAAAGGCCGCAAGATGGGACCTTAGGATTACTTGAAGCACCTGCATGGATGTAGAGTGGGTGAGTGTAGCCGCCCCGGAGAGACTGTAGCCCCTTGGTTCTTAGTAGAAAAAGTCACGGCTCCTCAATAGTACTCCGGAATAGGCCTCAACCGGTTGAGAGTTCAAAAATCTTGAATAGACTTAAGAGGCAATATAATCAACTGGTCTGTCATCAATATTAGGAGTCCTGAAAGCCCAATTTCAATGATTGACGTTCAATCTCCAGTAGATAAAGGTTAATTTGGGTAGTATAAGCTGGAGCTTCTAAAAATGCGACTGAGCGCCATCTTAGCTTGGACACACCCCCACATTTTATGATTTTAACATCTATGAATCACACAATAGAAGCATAGATAGATGTATTTAACTCCAAATTAAATTTTGTAAGATACTTGACTTTAACATTATAAGAATAAGCTGTGTTTATACATTAAACAAAATTAGTATATTTGATATCAGGCATGTGCTTGTCAAATAGATGACTTTAACAGTCATGGGACTAATATTTGATTTACATGTCAGAATATTAGATGGATATATTTCTTCTTATCTTACTGTGATAGAGATATGTCTCAAAGAATATGTATTTTAAAAAAATAAATAGAAAAATATATAGTATGAGAGCTGGCGACGAATGGCTCACTGCTTTTCGGACTAGATATGGGCTATTCAAATATACAGTGATGCCATTCGGTCTGTGCAATGCCCCAGCAACATTCCAATGCTTAATCAATGATCTTTTCAGAGATATTTTGGATGTATATGTTGTTGTCTATTTGGACGATATTCTAGTTTACTCACAAAATTTAGATCAACATAGAATGCATGTTAGAGAGGTTCTCACTAGGTTACGAAAAAATAACCTATACGCTAAACTAGAAAAATGTATATTTGAATCAAATAATATCTCTTTTCTGGGGTATAACATCTCTCCTGAAGGAATCAAGATGCAAGATGACAAGGTTCAGGCCATTCATAATTGGCCGACTCCTCAATGTAAGAAAGATGTTCAACGTTTCCTTGGCTTCTCAAATTATTATAGGAAATTCATTCCTGGATTTGCTGCTATTACCAAACCTCTTACTGAACTCACCAAATTGAATCATCCTTTCAGGTGGACAATCCATACTCAACAGGTATTTGACCTTTTAAAAAATAAATTCACTACAGCACCCATTCTCCAATACCCGGATTTAGAAAAGCAATTTATCCTGGAAGTTGACGCTTCTGAGTTCGCAATAGGGGCAATCCTCTCTCAAAGGAAATCATTCAAAGAACCCTTACATCCGGTCGCTTTCTTCTCTAGATTGATGCAACCAGCAGAGTTAAATTATCCAGTTGGCGAGAAAGAATTACTTGCAATAAAGTGTTCCTTCGATCACTGGAGGCACTTGCTTGAGGGTGCAACACAACCAACTGTCATATATACTGACCATAAAAATCTCCAATATCTTCAGTCTAATCGAACTCTATCCTCCAGACAATTACGCTGGAGTCTTTACTTCTCTCGTTTCCATTACATCATTACCTACAGGCCTGGTACAAAAAATGGCAAGGCTGACGCCCTCTCTAGACAAGGTCCTAAACCTATAATACCATGCATTCCTACTACTATTGTTCCTAAAGACTCTATCATTGGAGTTATAACAAGTCTAACTACAGTGATAAAAGATGCTACTGCTATTGATCCATCAGTACCTCATACAGATCTTACTTACAATTCTGATGGCTTACTCTATAAGGACGGGAAGCTATACATACCTCCAAATCTTAGATCTTCAATCTTGAAAACAGTTCATGAGTCTCCCCTTGCTGGACACATGGGAAGGGATAAAACTTTGGATTTACTTAAGAGATCTTTTTGGTGGCCTACTCTTAACCTCGATCTCAAAGAATATATTTCTAAATGTGTTATATGCGCAACCTCCAAACCTTCTAAACAACTCCCTGTGGGTCTTTTACAGCCTTTACCTGTACCTCAAGTACCCTGGGAGGCGGTATCCCTAGACTTTATCGTGGACTTACCTCTCTCTAACAAATATACCACTATAATGGTTGTCACCGATCTATTCTCAAAGATGGCACATTTCATACCGGTTACCTCCCTACCCACTTCCAAGTTCACCAGTGAATTGTTCATTCAAAACATTGTAAGACTGCATGGAATACCTAAAACCATCCTTAGTGACCGTGGAACCCAATTCACATCTAAGTTCTGGAGAAATGTGTGTGCTGCTCTGCATATAGAACAAAAACTCACCACTGCTTACCATCCTCAGACGAATGGGCAGACGGAGAGGGTGAACCAGTGGCTAGAGCAATACCTACGTTGTTTCTGCTCTCACCAACAAGATTCTTGGGCCACCTACTTGCCCCTAGCAGAATTTGCCTATAATAATAATAAGAGTTCTACAACTGGCACATCACCATTTTTTATAAATTATGGTTTACATCCAAATTTCACACTACTTCCGAAGATTGACACCCCATGTCCTCAGGTGAATGATCTGGTTAATGACATTTCTGCTAACTTTTCTTCAATTCGTGAACATATTCTTCAGGCACAGGCATCACAACGCAGGTACTACGATCTTCGCCACAGACCTAGTCCTCAATATTCCGTAGGACAACAAGTATGGCTCTCCACTAAGAACCTCAAGATACCTTATCCTTGTAGGAAACTAGGTAAACTCTTTTTGGGTCCTTACCCTATCGTCAGGGTAAATGGTCCAACAACAGTTACACTCCAACTACCATCAACTTTTAAGATACATCCAACTTTCCATGTGTCTCTTATCAAACCTTGCAACCTACCCATAACAAATATTACATCAGAAAACCCAATACCTTCTGCTAATCTTGATTGCCAGTATGAGGTTCATAGCATTCTGGATTCTAGACTACGTCGTGGGAATCTTTTCTATTTGGTTCATTGGAAAGGTTTTGGCCATGAGGATGATTCCTGGGAGCCTGCCTCGAACATATCTGCTCCACGTCTGATTTCCCTCTTCCATAGACGTAACCCTGATCGTCCTAGGCCTTGAACCTCGCTGTGGTTCTTTTTGTGGGGGGCTCTGTCAGGGTTACTGCTTGCTAATGATCTGTCCCTTTAAGAGCCTCCTATATCAAGCACTTTCCCCCAGCATTCATTGCTGGTTAATTGAGAAAGGATTCACAGCACAAGCGTTACACTGAGAGTTTTCCTCACTCTCCAACAGCCTCATAAATTCTTATTTGAAGAGTTATTGATAACATCTCTTATTTTTCATTCCTACATCTAGCAGCTCTTCTACTCAATTCAACACTGGAAGATATTTCATACTATAAGGAAATCAAACTAACTCGACATCAAACCCTGAAGCATTTACAAGGTAACAGGATTCAAGCAGCTTCATACACAGCACAGCAAGTAGCGGTGACGTCATCAGCTGCATCCGCAACCGCTCTCCCTCTGAGTACCACGCTGCTGTTCATAACAAACGGACAAGTAACAATTCCTGTGTTCTCAGGTCAGACCTAATTATTTTATTATTAATCGTTATCTTTACTTATTTTGATGAACTTTACCTGCCTAATTAAGGAATACTATATTTTACGTTACTGCTTAATTTGAACTGTTTGCTTTATCAAATGCCCTGAAAGTAATACAGTTTATGAAGATAATAAACTGTCACTTATTGGGCAAATAGTAATACATTATATGAAGCACTGACAACGAATTCATCAAGCTTCTTTTATGTTACAAACCTATTTTTGAGGAAATTGTTGGTTCTTATTTATAAATCAAAATTAAATGCTTGTTCAAATTGCTACAAATACAGACTATTACAGGCATTGAGCCCCTCATCTCGGAATGGCCCCTCTAGAACAGGCTCGTCCTCCTCATCTTCTAGGAGGCTTTGGGGCGCCTGGACAGCCTGCAGCATCCCAGCCCGCTGTGCAATGTTATGCAGCACGCTGCAGGCTATAATGATCTTCGCCACCTTACTAGGGCTGTTTTGGAGGGCTCCTCCAGACCTGTCCAGGCATCTTAGTCTCATTTTGAGGAGCCCAAACATCCTCTCCACTACAGCCCTAGTCCGCTTGTGTGCCCAATTGTAGCGCTCCTGGGCCTCGTCCGTGGGATTACGTAACGGCGTAATGAGACAAGGCCAGCTCATGTAACCAGAATCACCTATAAATAATGAACATACCAAAATGACAAATATTAAAAATATCGTTCAAATTATTATATTAAAATACAATTCATTCATGTTTTAAATCGCATTCTCTATCTGCCCATTTAAAGGGACAGTCAACAATAGAATTGTTATTGTTTTAAAAGATAGATAATCCTTTTATTACCCATTCCCCAGTTTTGCATAACCAACACAGTTATATTAATACACTTTTTACCTCTGTGATTACCTTGTATCTAGGAACCTTCTTCCAGCCCCCTGATCATATGACTGTGACTGTTTATTATCTATTGTCTTAAATTTAGCATTGTATTGTGCTAGATCTTAAATAACTTTCTGTGCCTGAACACAGTGTTATCTATATGGCCCACGTGTACTTTCTGCCTCTTTGTGTTAAAAAGAGATTTAAAAAGCATGTGATAAGAGGCAGCCCTCAAAGGCTTAGAAATTAGCATATGAGCCTACCTATGTTTAGTTTAAACTAAGAATACCAAGAGAAAAAAGCAAATTTGATGATAAAAGTAAATTGGAAAGTCGATTAAAATTAAAATTCCTATATGAATAATGAAAGTTTAATTTATACTTAACTGTCCCTTTAAGCTAAGACATGCTACATATCTATTTGGAGCTAAAATTAGACATTTGCTGAAAGAGACAATGACATGGTTAAAGCGCATTCTATAAATGCCCATTTAAGCTAAGACATGCTACCTATGCATATTTCGCTAAAGCAGACATTTGCTAAAAGAGAAAGAAATTGTTAAATTGCATCCTAGAGCTGCCCATTTAAGCTAAGACATGCTACATATCTGTTTGTAGCTAAAACTAGACATTTGCGGAAAGAGACAATGACATGGTTAAAGCGCATTCTATAAATGCCCATTTAAGCTAAGACATGCTACCTATGCATATTTCGCATAAAGCAGACATTTGCTAAAAGATAAAGAAATGGTTAAATTGCATCCTAGAGCTGCCCATTTAAGCTAAGACATGCTACATATCTGTTTGGAGCTAAAACTAGACATTTGCGGAAAGAGACAATGATATGGTTAAAGCGCATTCTATAAATGGCCATTTAAGCTAAGACATGCTACCTATGCGTATTTCGCATAAAGCAGACATTTGCTAAAAGAGAAAGCAATGGTTAAATTGCATCCTAGAGCTGCCCATTTAAGCTAAGACATGCTACATATCTGTTTGGAGCTAAAACTAGACATTTGCGGAAAGAGACAATGACATGGTTAAAGCGCATTCTATAAATGCCCATTTAAGCTAAGACATGCTACCTATGCGTATTTCGCATAAAGCAGACATTTGCTAAAAGAGAAAGAAATGGTTAAATTGCATCCTAGAGCTGCCCATTTAAGTTAAGACATGCTACATATCTGTTTGGAGCTAAAACTAGACATTTGCGGAAAGAAACAATGACATGGTTAAAGCGCATTCTATAAATGCCCATTCAAGCTAAGACATGCTACCTATGCGTATTTCGCATAAAGCAGACATTTGCTAAAAGAGAAAGAAATGGTTAAATTGCATCCTAGAGCTGCCCATTTAAGCTAAGACATGCTACATATCTGTTTGGAGCTAAAACTAGACATTTGCGGAAAGAGACAATGACATGGTTAAAGCGCATTCTATAAATGCCCATTTAAGCTAAGATATGCTACCTATGCGTATTTCGCATAAAGCAGACATTTGCTAAAAGAGAAAGAAATGGTTAAATTGCATCCTAGAGCTGCCCATTTAAGCTAAGACATGCTACATATCTGTTTGGAGCTAAAACTAGACATTTGCTGAAAGACAATTAAATGGATAAATTGCATGCTAGAGCTGCCCATTTAAGCTAGGACATGCTACATATCTGTTTGGAGCTAAAACTAGACATTTGCTGAAAGACAATTAAATGGTTAAATTGCATCTTAGAGCTGCCCATTTTAGGTAAGACATGCTACATATCTGTTTTGAGCTAAAACTAGACATTTGCTGAAAGACAATTAAATGGTTAAAGTGCATCCTATAGCTACACATTTTGCACATTACACAAACAACAGTTTTTTAAGACTGCAGTGGCAATTGTCTAACTAATTAACCATGTTGTGCACAAGTACTCACCTACGAGCCACCCAGGGGGAAACTGTCTGGCCTCAAACTGCCGCCACAGGGACGACTGTCTGAGGATGCAGGCATCATGACAAGCCCCGCCGAAATTCGCACACACGTGCATAATCAGCATCCGTGCGTCACAAACAAACTGCACGTTGAGACTATGGAAGTGTTTTTCGATTTCGGAAGGGCAAGTCATGTTCTGGAGCATGCAGCACAATGTGGGTGCAATATATTGCTCCCAAGACATTGGGCATTCGAGCTATTGCAAAGAATTCCCTCTTCAGGCGCCTCCAATCACCATCATTTTGAGGGAATTCTATGTAACGCTTACTGACTCGTACCATAGCGTCCAGAAAGTTGTCAAAAACCACAGAGAAGGTACCCTGAGACAGCCCATGCATGTACCCCTCTCCAGATTGAAAACTCCCAGAGGCCAGGACGTGTATGCAACTTAGCATCTTGGTCATACCAGGGATTGCAGTCTGCATACGTCTATGTGGCTCCATATGAGGTTTAAGAACATTGTAAAGGCTAATGATCTGTTTGCGATTGAGCCTATACTTTTCCTAAACCTCAAAGTCGCTCATGTTATCCAAGGTGGGCCTCACCCTGTGAACAGGAGGACCTCTAACCAGATGAGCCCTTTGTCTCTCTTGGAGACGCTGAGCCCGCCTGATTCTATTGAACACTACTCGTGCAACAGCACCAGCAGCAGCTAACTGTTGATCATCCATATTTGCCAAGCTAAGCAGCACAAAGCCAAACAGCAGAGCAAACACACAAGGAGTAACAAGGTATGCAAAAACACAAAAGCGATTTGATACAATGTCGATCACAAGGGATGCTTTGGCCATGAAGTTTGGGGTTTTTATAGTGCAATATGTTCAATGGTAGTGAGTTTGTAATGATTGCTGATTGTATACACTTGTTTGTATGTGAGCGGCGCAAATGCTTTCAAAGTGGACGTTTTTTTAGGTGTTTGCTGAAATTTTGTTTCTCCCCAATGAATCGCAATGTGAAAGTGTAAAATATAACATATACAGTGCATCTTCGTAATGTTTGTTCATATGCAGAATAAATACTTATTAAACGCAATCTTATTGTAAAAAGCACACGTCCACGCTAACATGAATGAAAGTGCATACTTGTGTATAATGGCATAGAATCTGAATGATCAATGTTGCTGCAATATTGTGTGTAAACGATAAAGTAACAGCTGACATCTATAATATTGTATATATAAGTGATTGGCGAGATGTCAATATTGTATGCGTCCCATTAAAATCGCAATAATAGGGGGCGTGTCCAAGCCATGGCCGGATTCAGACGTTAATATCAATAGCTCCTACAGAATGCTAAATAATATAAGGACTTTCACACAACTATTCAGCCCTCTTTTAAAGATATTCTAACAACTCAACTGAGGGGATGATTTGGAGTCGAATGATAACACTTTCTTTATGATTTAACTACATAAAATCCGAACCAGCCAAGAACGCAACTAAAGGCCTGATTCCTCTCGCTATCATCCCGCCTCCGGTTTTACAGCTGACAGGGTGAAACCATTTCCTCACAGATACATGATGGAGGTGCCCTACTCACACATACTTAATCTGCTAGAAGCAATAGGGAGCAAGTTAGAGGAGGATTTTATCGACTTGCGGTCCACCATTAGATCAGCTTGTGCTCAAGATGGCGCCCAACATCAGACAAGCCGCGGCATTTACACAGGAGAGCAGTTGCTTGTAAAACAATTGCCAGCGGCGAAGGGAGAGAACTCTGACAGCAGCATGGAATGCCTTACGAATGCTAGCTCAGCCTGCAGCGGAGAGGAATAATATGACCAAAATCTAATTACTCGCACCGAAGCTAGGAGGAGGATCTGGGTAAACACCATAACGGAGGAGTACAGATCACAGTACTGGATCTTTCCCAGCTCATACCCCCGTATAGCACAACATTCAGTCCATCTACTTCTGGGCCCGAGTGGAGAAGGCACGGCTGACTCCCGCGGGCGAGCTCCGGACTCTGCAGCATATGCAGTTAAGACCCATAAAGATTGGGGGTCCTTAGCTTTGATGACCGGTCTTCTCTTTTTGAGTAAATTGAGTGTCATTTATACAAGCATTGATTCCGTAGCTGGACTTTTACCTGCGCTTGACCTGTGTTTTACATCCACTGAAACAGACACTCACTGCTGCCTACAGATCCTGTTTAAATCTGGTGTGGGTTAAAGAAATTCTACCACTTCGTGTGAAGGACCTCTCCTCATATGCCTGAACTCGACTGGGTGTATCTCAGATCTTTTCCGATATTTGACAATATGTGTTATAAGTTAACTGTTTTTTAGAATTTGCGTGCAAATGCCTTCCTTGAAACCTTAATGTTTCACATTTTGAATTAGGATTTAAACCCACATTATTAGGTTGATGATTACAGTTATTTTTTTATTTTTTTTATTAGCTTAATGTCTAGTTTCCCCTACAGACCTAGCCTCTTGTTTATGATGTCACATTCGTTTGTGTTTATTCTCTACTCTAGTGATCTGTCTGACAGAGGCCGTGTTCGCCACTTCTGCTTTTCTGTGTCAATGGGGCAGCATAACTTTTGACATAGATTATCTACCCGGTTCATAAGTATTGTTCTATAAAACTGTGCTATCTTAGTGAGATCAGATTACTATCCAGTCCTGCGGCCATAGTGCAGAGAGGGCAGCTATTTATATATCATGAGATATGGTTGCAACATTAGAGGAAAATGGAGTGTCTTAAATATCACCTAAAATATTTCTATATTAGCTCCACTACTTTAGTTGTTAGTCTAAGGACTAAAAAGCCTTATCATACACTCCCCACTGTGTCAAATTATGAGCATTACCAAGAATTCTAAAGCTAGCGATAGCCACCCAACCTCTGACAAGTGAAACTTTTCTGTGTTGGTGGGAATACATAACCTCTGACTTTGTCACTCCAGTTCATAAGTATTACTTCACGAAATTATGACATCTTAGTGAGATCAGCTATCTATAAAGTTCTGAGACTTTTATGTAGAGAAGGCTGCTATTTATATTATAAGGAATGGTTGCAACACGAGATGAATTTGGTGTGCATTAGATATCATTCATGATATCTCTATAATAGCTCTAATACTTTAGGTGTCTGCTTAATGATTAAAAGGCTTTAAAAAGCTTTAAGTTACGCTCCCCACTACGTTAAATTATGAGTATTACCAAGAATTCTAAATCTAGTGATCACTACCTAACCCCCCTTGTAACATAGTACTTTCTGCCCTCAATAGCCCCCCAGAGACCTAAGACCCTGGCCTAGATTAATAAGATGTATGTGCTACTTCCTTTTCTACAGTCTTACTAGGTATGCCCATTATATGTTATGCTAAGCAATGGGAGTGTATTTACTTTTCCTTTTCCAAGGTTCGCAGGTCTTAAGATGATTATGATGTGAGCAAATACTTTGATACACTCATTGATTTGAGTGATGTCCATACGATAGATATTCTGTGCCCTATTCATAATGACGTTAATACCTATTGGATTTAAGTTTTAGTATTTTCGACCCAAAAGCCATCTAATATGTTGGACGCAATTAACCTCCTACTATCAGAGGCCTAGATTTAGAGTTCGGCGGTAGCCGTCAAAACCAGCGTTAGAGGCTCCTAACGCTGGTTTTGGCCGCCCGCTGGTATTTGGAGTCAGTGATTAAAGGGTCTAACGCTCACTTTTCAGCCGCGACTTTTCCATACCGCAGATCCCCCTACGCCATTTGCGTAGCCTATCTTTTCAATGGGATCTTTCTAACGCTGGTATTTAGAGTCGTTTCTGCAGTGAGCGTTAGAGCTCTAACGACAAGATTCCAGCCGCCTGAAAATAGCAGGAGTTAAGAGCTTTCTGGCTAACGCCGGTTCATAAAGCTCTTAACTACTGTACCCTAAAGTACACTAACACCCATAAACTACCTATGTACCCCTAAACCGAGGTCCCCCCACATCGCCGCCACTCGATTAAAATTTTTAACCCCTAATCTGCCGACCGCCACCTACGTTATACTTATGTACCCCTAATCTGCTGCCCCTAACCCCGCCGACCCCTATATTATATTTATTAACCCCTAACTTGCCCCCCACAATGTCGCCGCAAGCTACTTAATATAATTAACCCCTAATCTTCCGACCGCAAATCGCCGCCACCTACGTTATCCCTATGTACCCCTAATCTGCTGCCCCTAACATCGCCGACCCCTATGTTATATTTATTAACCCCTAATCTGCCCCCCACAACGTCGCCTCCACCTGCCTACACTTATTAACCCCTAATCTGCCGAGCGACCTGAGCGCTACTATAATAAATGTATTAACCCCTAATCCGCCTCACTAACCCTATCATAAATAGTATTAACCCCTAATCTGCCCTCCCTAACATCGCCGACACCTAACTTCAATTATTAACCCCTAATCTGCCGACCGGAGCTCACCGCTATTCTAATAAATGTATTAACCCCTAAAGCTAAGTCTAACCCTAACACTAACACCCCCCTAACTTAAATATAATTTACATCTAACGAAATAAATTAACTCTTATTAAATAACTTATTCCTATTTAAAGCTAAATACTTACCTGTAAAATAAATCATAATATAGCTACAATATAAATTACATTTATATTATAGCTATTTTAGGATTAATATTTATTTTACAGGTAACTTTGTATTTATTTTAACCAGGTACAATAGCTATTAAATAGTTAAGAACTATTTAATAGTTACCTAGTTACAATAATTACAAATTTACCTGTAAAATAAATCCTAACCTAAGATATAATTAAACCTAACACTACCCTATCAATAAAATAATTAAATAAACTACCTACAATTACCTACAATTAACCTAACACTACACTATCAATAATTTAATAAAACACAATTGCTACAAATACAATTAAATAAACTATCTAAAGTACAAAAAATAAAAAAGAACTAAGTTACAGAAAATAAAAAAATATTTACAAACATAAGAAAAATATTACAACAATTTTAAACTAATTACACCTACTCTAAGCCCCCTAATAAAATAACAAAGACCCCCAAAATAAAAAAATTCCCTACCCTATTCTAAAATACAAAAATTACAAGCTCTTTTACCTTACCAGCCCTGAACAGGGCCCTTTGCGGGGCATGCCCCAAGAAGTTCAGCTCTTTTGCCTGTAAAAGAAAACATACAATACCCCCCCCCCAACATTACAACCCACCACCCACATACCCCTAATCTAACCCAAACCCCCCTTAAATAAACCTAACACTAATCCCCTGAAGATCTTCCTACCTTGTCTTCACCATACCAGGTTCACCGATCCGTCCTGGCTCCAAGATCTTCATCCAACCCAAGCGGGGGTTGGCGATCCATAATCCGGTGCTGAAGAGGTCCAGAAGAGGCTCCAAAGTCTTCATCCTATCCGGCAAGAAGAGGACATCCGGACCGGCAAACATCTTCTCCAAGCCGCATCTTCTATCTTCTTCCATCCGGTGCGGAGCGGGTCCATCTTGAAGCAGGCGACGCGGATCCATCCTCTTCTTCCGATGTCTCCCGACGAATGACGGTTCCTTTAAGGGACGTCATCCAAGATGGCGTCCCTCGAATTCCGATTGGCTGATAGGATTCTATCAGCCAATCGGAATTAAGGTAGGAATTTTCTGATTGGCTGATGGAATCAGCCAATCAGAATCAAGTTCAATCCGATTGGCTGATCCAATCAGCCAATCAGATTGAGCTCGCATTCTATTGGCTGTTCCGATCAGCCAATAGAATGCGAGCTCAATCTGATTGGCTGATTGGATCGGCCAATCGGATTGAACTAGATTCTGATTGGCTGATTCCATCAGCCAATCAGAAAATTCCTACCTTAATTCCGATTGGCTGATAGAATCCTATCAGCCAATCGGAATTCGAGGGACGCCATCTTGGATGACGTCCTTTAAAGGAACCGTCATTCGTCGGGAGACATCGGAAGAAGAGGATGGATCCGCATCGCCTGCTTCAAGATGGACCCGCTCCGCACCGGATGGAAGAAGATAGAAGATGCGGCTTGGAGAAGATGTTTGCCGGTCCGGATGTCCTCTTCTTGCCGGATAGGATGAAGACTTTGGAGCCTCTTCTGGACCTCTTCAGCACCGGATTATGGATCGCCAACCCCCTCTTGGGTTGGATGAAGATCTTGGAGCCAGGACGGATCGGTGAACCTGGTATGGTGAAGACAAGGTAGGAAGATCTTCAGGGGATTAGTGTTAGGTTTATTTAAGGGGGGTTTGGGTTAGATTAGGGGTATGTGGGTGGTGGGTTGTAATGTTGGGGGGGGGTATTGTATGTTTTCTTTTACAGGCAAAAGAGCTGAACTTCTTGGGGCATGCCCCGCAAAGGGCCCTGTTCAGGGCTGGTAAGGTAAAAGAGCTTGTAATTTTTGTATTTTAGAATAGGGTAGGGAATTTTTTATTTTGGGGGTCTTTGTTATTTTATTAGGGGGCTTAGAGTAGGTGTAATTAGTTTAAAATTGTTGTAATATTTTTCTTATGTTTGTAAATATTTTTTTATTTTCTGTAACTTAGTTCTTTTTTATTTTTTGTACTTTAGATAGTTTATTTAATTGTATTTATTTGTAGCAATTGTG
The DNA here is from genome assembly GCF_027579735.1 of Bombina bombina. Lineage (NCBI taxonomy): Eukaryota > Metazoa > Chordata > Amphibia > Anura > Bombinatoridae > Bombina > Bombina bombina. The sequence goes on from NC_069500.1 coordinate 1,301,533,373, forward strand.
TTTATTTAATTTATTGATAGTGTAGTGTTAGGTTAATTGTAGGTAATTGTAGGTAGTTTATTTAATTATTTTATTGATAGGGTAGTGTTAGGTTTAATTATAACTTAGGTTAGGATTTATTTTACAGGTCAATTTGTAATTATTTTAACTAGGTAACTATTAAATAGTTCTTAACTATTTAATAGCTATTGTACCTGGTTAAAATAATTACAAAGTTGCCTGTAAAATAAATATTAATCCTAAAATAGCTATAATATAAATGTAATTTATATTGTAGCTATATTATGATTTATTTTACAGGTAAGTATTTAGCTTTAAATAGGAATAAGTTATTTAATAAGAGTTAATTTATTTCGTTAGATGTAAATTATATTTAACTTAGGGGGGTGTTAGTGTTAGGGTTAGACTTAGCTTTAGGGGTTAATCCATTTATTATATTAGCGATGAGCTCCGGTCGTCAGATTAGGGGTTAATAATTGAAGGTAGGTGTCGGCGATGTTAGGGAGGGCAGATTAGGGGTTAATACTATTTATGATAGGGTTAGTGAGGCGGATTAGGGGTTAATACATTTATTATAGTAGCGCTCAGGTCCGCTCGGCAGATTAGGGGTTAATAAGTGTAGGTAGGTGTCGGCGACGTTGTGGGGGGCAGATTAGGGGTTAATAAATATAACATAGGGGTCGGCGATGTTAGGGCAGCAGATTAGGGGTACATAGGGATAACGTAGGTGGCGGCGGTTTACGGAGCGGCAGATTAGGGGTTAAAAGTGTAATGCAGGGGTCAGCGATAGCGGGGGCGGCAGATTAGGGGTTAATAAGTGTAAGTTTAGGGGTGTTTAGACTCGGGGTACATGTTAGAGTGTTAGGTGCAGACGTAGGAAGTGTTTCCCCATAGGAAACAATGGGGCTGCGTTAGGAGCTGAACGCTGCTTTTTTGCAGGTGTTAGGTTTTTTTTCAGCTCAAACAGCCCCATTGTTTCCTATGGGAGAATCGTGCACGAGCACGTTTTTGAGGCCGGCCGCGTCCGTAAGCAACTCTGGTATCGAGAGTTGCATTTGCGGTAAAAATGCTCTACGCTCCTTTTTTGGAGCCTAACGCAGCATTTGTTTGAACTCTCGATACCAGAGTTAAATTTATGGTGCGGCCAGAAAAAAACCCGCGGAGCGTTAACAGCCCTTTTACCGCCGAACTCTAAATCTAGGCCTTAGTTTTTTGTGGGTTATAATTGTCGTATATCAGATAATGATAATATGTAAACTGTTATTTTAGTAGTACTGTGGTAATCAAGATTAGCATGTATTGTTAAAACACATCTTGGGAGATACCTTTGGAGCCCTGAATGCACACCCACAGCGTCATTTCCCACTCATTACAACTAAGCCTTATTATTTTTTACTTTTATATTGCCTCAGTCGCATATTTAGATTTTTATTGATTGTAATGGCCACATTTTTTGAAAACCACAACAAGCATATCCCATTCTGGAAATTTATACCTGAGAACCTTAATGATTACAAGCTGATATACCCTTCTCTACTGTAATGCTTCTCACCTGGGTAATATTTTGATATATTTTGGTGTTTCTTTAGCAGCAGATGTACGCTTTGTGTTTAACATTAGTGGAGTGCTAGTTCAATACACCCACCACCCTTTAGCTCATCCCATTCACGGTACCTCTAAAGCAATCGGACACGTCCCCCCCCCCTCCCCCCCTTCCCATATCTTATTTTGAGCGGCTCTTGCCCGCTGCATCCCCCTTCCCATAATCCTACGCAATCAATCCCCCCTTGCCTCTTTATATCCCTTAAAGGAATATTTTAGTATATGTATTTCTACAGCAAGGCGGGATCACTTTTCATTTTCATACTATGTAAAAACATAAAACCGAAGTCTCAATTCTGTTAGTCCAAATTCTTTGCTAATACTTTAAATAAATGGGCTTTATGTAACCCCCCCTGGTTACCTTTGTTGCCTAGTCAGCCCTCTTGCCCCTCCATATTCCTAGTCAATTATAGCCCCCTCATTTATCACTCTTTAAACTTACTACTGTATTTCTGGGTTGAAATAATTTGTATGGTTGTTTTGGCAATATCGCTGTATTAGCTCTGTATACTCTTTATTTATCATTGTTTTTGGATGAACCCCGAATGTTATATTTGTTTGTGACTTCAATAAAAAATTTATTTAAAAAAAAATAAAAAAAAATCGCAATAATAATGAAGATCTTACGTCTGACATCTATAATATTGTATATATAAGTGATTTGCGAGATGTCAATATTGTACGCGTCCCATTGAAATCGCAATAATAATGACGATATTCCGGCTGACATCTATAATATTGTATATATAAGTGATTTGCGAGATGTCAATATTGTATGCGTCCCATTAAAATCGCAATAATAATGAAGATCTTCCGTCTGACATCTATAATATTGTATATATAAGTGATTTGCGAGATGTCAATATTGTACGCGTCCCATTGTAATCGCTATAATAATGAAGATCTTCCGGCTGACATCTATAATATTGTATATATAAGTAATTTGCGAGATGTCAATATTGTACACGTCCCATTAAAATCGCTATAATAAGGAAGATCTTCCAAACTGTCGTTTATGTATATGAAGTATTGATTGAGAAACTTCTGAAAGGGGCGGTACAGTCCTAAAGCTGTAATCTGTAGGGTTGAAGCTTCTAATGATGACGTCATCATATTAGCAACCTGCCTGTCAAGTTAGCAAATCTTCTTACTACATTGTTATTGTGTGATGATTAAAATATAAATGTGTGCTTTGCTGTTGTGTGATGCGTGTTATGTACATATACGTATGTATGGTGATTCTCTCCCACATATGCTGAAATATAAAGCAGTATAGCATTGTTGTTCCTTCCCAAAAAGTGACAGCTGTAATATGTTCTAATGATCTGTTCTTTTTGTACGTAATTCCTAATGGTATATTCTGAGTGAATTGTGATGTTAAAGGGACAGTAAATCCATATTTTATGTTTCATGATTTATAGAGAGAATGTAATGTTAAGCAACCTTCCAATATAGTTGTATGATGTAAATGTGTTCATTGTTTATATGTGTTTTCCCCCCATAATATCAATGCACATGTATGAGTGAATGACAAAAGTCATGTATGTGCATCCACTAATGATTATGTGTTAAAGGGACAGTCTACACCAGAATTTTTATTGTTTTAAAAGATAGATAATCCCTTTATTATCCATTCCCCAGTTTTGCATAACCAACACAGTTATATTTATATACTTTTTACCTATGTGATTATCTTGTATCTAAGCCTCTGCAAACTGCCCCTTTATTTCAGTTCTTTTGACAGACTTGCAGTTTAGCCAATCAGTGCTAGCTCCCAGATAACTTCACGTGCACGAGCACAGTGTTATCTATATGAAATACGTGAACTAACACCCTCTAGTGGTGAAAAACTGTTAAAATGCATTCTGAAAAGAGGTGGCCTTCAAGGTCTAAGAAATTAGCATATGAACCTCCTAGGTTAAGCTTTCAGCTAAGTATACCAAGAGAACAAAGCAAAATTGGTGATAAAAGTAAATTGGAAAATTGTTTCAAATTACATGCTCTATCTGAATCATGAAAGTTTATTTTGGCCTAGACTGTCCCTTTAAGCCTATGTAGATATGCTGTTCATGCAAGCATATGAGTTGAATAAATTAAATGCTATAATAGAGGTAAATGAGACGTGTTTCTAATTGTCTACTGTTTGTGAATAATGAAATGTTAAAATTATTTTTCTGTCCGTTTAAATCTGATGTAATTTTTCAAACCGATTTCGTATTGGTGATGGTGATTTGTAGTTGATGTAATGTAAATTTATAAAACAATTTGATGTTGTATTGAATTTCACAGAAGTAAAAGCCATAACTCCATAGTAAAATAGTCATTTCTTGATCTATTTGTCATAGCAGGAATAACGCAAGAAATAATGAGTTAGTTTCACAATTGTAACGCTGGTATTACGAGTTTTCTTGTCTACACATTTTACATGCGTTAGGTAAATCTGCCGGTCGCATGCACGAGCACGTCTTCCCCATAGAAGTCAATGGAGAAGAAAAATTTGTTGAGAAAGAAAATCCAATACTTGTTTTGAGCGTAAAGTGAGTGACATCATGTTCTTGTGTGAAAAAGTAGCTAAATCGTATTAATTTGCTAATAAAAATCTGTTTTGTGTATGTAATGTGCTGTATATTGTTTGTATGTATCGATTAGTGTATGTATGTGATAATATTTGTAGTTAGATGTAGCTATATGAGTGTATGTTCCCGTCTGTCTATGTAAGTCAATGGAAAATGGATTTGTGTGGGGGGTTTTTCAAACACCCGAGATCTCTTAACTTTGATCCATTCTATTTTGACATGAAAATATAAAATCTTAAAAATAAATATTGTGTAGTGTTTGTATGAGTGTAAGTGTACTTTGTGTAATGTTTTTGAAGTGATTTGTGGATGTTTTTGTTAGCGGTATATGGTTAACTACTGGGTCTGGGTTTACGTTAATGATTTGAGTGGAGATGGATACTTTTATGGCGTTACGGAAACTCGTAATACCAGCGGTAGGGAAAAAGCAGCGTTAGGAGGCTTTTTCACGCATAACGCACAACTCGTAATCTAGCTGATAGTTTTCTGTAAGACAAATCTGTTGGGACTCTCTTTGTGGAAAAAAAAATTATCAGGATTAATTATTTTCCAATTGTGCATAATTCCCCTAAAAAATTATGACAATAGACATATTTGGATATTGAACCCTCACCTGGAGCTGGTAAAGTATACGCGATTGTTAAATATATTTAATATTTAAATCAAAGATTTTCTATAGCTATAGTTAAACTGTAGCTATGATTTAAAAGGGTATTTTGTACTTTAAATGTATGTCCCATTGGCCGGTTTAGCTTAGAAATAATTATATTGGTGCTTAAAGGATTACTTTCTGTTATAATTTTTAAGCTAAACAACTAACATATTAAAGTTAATAAACATTAATTAAAACCTACTGACCTATATTTTCTCCAAAACGAAGTTTCATAACGTTCTAAAAGTTATATCTTTTATTCGCCGATGATGTCACGTTATCCTGCCCACTATTTTCAGCACTGCATGTTCAAAATACTTAAACCAATAACTTTGTGTTTAAAGCGCCATTTTGAAACCTAGGTATTGTAAACGGATTGGTACAGAGCAAAGGATACCCACGGAGTGGGTTTGGAAAACAATTAAATTTGCAGACAAGATTTCTGATATACGGTAGAGATATGTTAATGAAATGCTATTGATAAAAAGCGTATTTGGGGTAGTTAGTTAGTAACAGGCATAGAAAATATTTACTTACAGTGGCCCTTTAATAATTTTATTGCTAGGAAAAGGTTTTGTATTTTTATATTTATAAGGCAGTCTTATTTATTGTGAAATCTCTTAAGAACTGCACATAAATTGGTTATTGTGTTGATAATATACAAACTTCTCTAGTTGTTGTTGTCTAAGTATTGTAAGTTAGTGATCCATATTTTGGCATTGGTCTTGTGTTGTTGGCTAATTACAACTTGCCTTGTAAGTTTAATGGTAAGGTGTGATTTTAGAAAGCGATTCATTTGGAATTAAGATTGATTAATAGAAATATCTTTATAGCTTGCCTTGTATAGGAATATTGTAACAGCATAGACATATATATATATTTGGCCATAATTAATAAGCTATTTACTATGTAAATATAATCATTGTATTTTAATAAGGATTAACTGATCAGAACTTTGGAAATATTGTTACGTAAATATATAATACGTTTAGAGGTTACCACTGAAATAGAGTATAATTAATATTGTAACCTAATTATATCTAACACGTTGGATTACACCATTGAGATAATATTTATGGTAAAACTCTAACAGATATAATAGTATCTACAACCTCTAAATGTCTGCCTGTTTCTAAGCCGCTAAAGACAGCCTCTTATAACATGCTTTTTTATTAGCTTTTCACAACAGGGGAGTGCTAATTCATGTGAGCCATATAGATAACATTGTGCCACAACTTTGGTATCTTGTCTGTGCAAAGTTTATGGGGTTTTTATTTCTGTATTGGATGCTAAATACATGCATTTAAATGGATAATTACACTCTATATTTATAATGTAGCTCCTTTTAGGAAAAGGTGAATACACTAGAAGTCTGTGGTATGAAAATCACTTGTGATCCACCCACGTAAGCAGCCTTGCCTTCTCCACACCCCATCACTGCAGTGTTTTTTGCTTGGTTGTCAGTTACTTTGTTCCTTTCCCTTTTTGCCTATTGCATTGACAGTTACACACTGGCCTAGGTGTCTGTTTTATGTTGTGGTCTCTCAATGTCTTTATAAATAGCTGTATCCATTGTAGCTTGCTTTATTCTGTACTAACATTTGATTAACACATGCTTCTCCAACCTGTGGCCCAGGGGCCATAGTACATTTTATCTGCAGCTCCTCTTCTCCAAAACAGAGTGTTGTATGTTTAAAAGAAACCTGTTGGAAATGGCTTTTGGCTTTTGATCTTTGGCTTGTGGCAGACACAACACCAATTGGCTTAAATGCAAGTCAATAGATAATAAATAAAAAGTCATATGATCAAGAGGCTGTCAGAAAAGGCTTAGATAGAAGGTAATCACAGAGGTAAAAAGTGTATTAATATAACCATGTTGGTTGTGCAAAACTGAGGAATGGGTAATAAATGGATTATCTATCATTTTAAACAATAACAAATTTGAGTTGACTGTCCCTTTAAAATTAAAATGTAAATGAAAATATGAATTAATTTCTATATTATGGTTTGTTTCTTTCTGACACCACCAAGCAAGCAAATTAAAGGAACACTAAACACAGTAGAATAGAATAATCAGTACATGCATAATAAACAAACAATGCAAAAGCACTTAGCTCGAATTTCAAATGAGTAGTAGATTTTTTTCTGACATATGCCCTAGTGCAATGAGAGGGGAGGAAAAGGAATGGGCAAAAGGAGGGGTTGTTAGCACTCAAAACTCCTAAGAGAGTAAACTACTGTATTGAGACAGTTAGTATAATATGTCTAATTTGGGTATTAAAATAATTAACTTTTATTAAGATTCATTAAAAGTGATAAATATCACCCATTTATCCCAATGATGAGATATATGACAACTGAAACATAAGATAAAACCAATAATTAACAAAACACTCCTTACAGTGTACAGAAGTCCTTGGGTAAAAGCCTCCCTGTATTCCTGGCCGATAGCTGGAGACACGGCTTCAGGTGACAAAGGCAAACCCCCCAGGGCTTCTATTGGTACACCAAGCTAGTAAGGGTGATAAAAATAGAACAGAGTAGGTTCGTATGAACCCCACAAACGTGTTTCGGCCGTAGAGCTGGCCTTTTTCAATGTGTATCAGTTCGTAATGTCAAGCCGAGTGTTAGAGACGGCTTCTTTAAAAACCTTTCCCTATCCGTATCTTGGCCAATCAATAGCGTGTCTCAATCACACCCCTTTCATTGACCTATCACACTTTGCGGTACAATGTAGCATCCCCCTTATTACGTGGCTTTATGTTATTCAATGGCAATCAATAACCCATCGAATAACATAAAGCCACGTAATAAGGGGGATGCTACATTGTACCGCAAAGTGTGATAGGTCAATGAAAGGGGTGTGATTGAGACACACTATTGATTGGCCAAGATACGGATAGGGAAAGGTTTTTAAAGACGCCGTCTCTAACACTCGGCTTGACATTACGAACTGATACACATTGAAAAAGGCCAGCTCTACGGCCGAAACGCGTTTGTGGGGTTCATACGAACCTACTCTGTTCTATTTTTATCACCCTTACTAGCTTGGTGTACCAATAGAAGCCCTGGGGGGTTTGCCTCTGTCACCTGAAGCCGAGTTTTCAGCTATCGGCCAGGAATACAGGGAGGCTTTTACCCCAGGACTTCTGTACACTGTAAGGAGTGTTTTGTTAATTATTGGTTTTATCTTATGTTTCAATTGTCATATATCTCATCATTGGGATAAATGGGTGATATTTATCACTTTTAATGAATCTTAATAAAAGTTAATTATTTTAATACCCAAATTAGACATATTATACTAACTGTCTCAATACAGTAGTTTACTCTCTTAGGAGTTTTGAGTTCTAACAACCCCTCCTTTTGCCCATTCCTTTTCCTCCCCTCTCATTCAACTAGTATATTGTGGGGTAGCACCGAGGTTCATACCTCTTTAACTCCTAGTCTTACTGACACTGTGCCAATTAATGTTTCAATTTTTCTGAATATGCCCTAGTGCATCATGTGACTGCCATCAGCCAATCACAAAATGCATATACTTATACTGTAAATCTTGCACATGCTCAGTAGGAGCTGGCGCCTCAGAAAGTGTGCATATAAAAATATTGTGCTAATTTAGATAATGGAAGTGAATTGGAAAGTTGTTTACAATGGTGTGATCTAAATCTGAATTATGACAGTTGCATTTTGGCTTGACTGTCCCTTTAAAAGAACACTTACAAATATATTTCAAGTTGTCACAACTGTGAATCAAAGGAAAATAAATGCCAGAACTTATGACAGGACCATCTACTGTTCTTGGTGCACTTCCTGCTTAGAATTGCATAGTCTGAGCTAGGAATTTATTGATTAAAACACATGTAATCTTTGAACTCCTTTTCATAAAACTCCTAACTCCAAATGTCACACTAGATATCAGTGGTTTGGTTTGACATTTCTTTGGCTTTCCTTATAAGGCAAATACTCATGTAAGTGACTTCACTGTAACACTCTAGTTGTCACCATTCAGACACCAACACTCCCCATCCCAATCAGACGTCCCAATCCGAAGCGATGACAACAGTATCTATTAATGAGACGTCACTATAACAGGCGTTCATCTTTGAGGAAGTCATGATCTTACTTTTTTCCTAAAGGGAATGAATGAATGAAACTTGAGCTTGTTTAAAACGCAGAAAAACACAGTTTAATAACATAATCATATCATGTACAAAGTTGTCATTATTTCAATGTCACAATCACAACTGAAAAACGTAATCAACGCTTTAGTCTTCAACATAAACATTTAAACCGTATTGCCCTTCCTAAAGATGGCGATTACATAAAATAAGCCCTCCCGTATACGTCACGGCCGTGGTACTGTTGTGACAGTCTGAGCTCGGCTTCTCTGGAGGCGGCTAGGGTGGGAGTAAGGCTGGAGCCTGAGCAGAGGAGGTTAGATTGTTGACCATATATGGTCAAAGCCACAGGGAGACATTGCTGCCGCAAGCTTGGATGCCTGTCTTCCGGGTTTGAAGTAAGCGCGGCGCAGTGACTGAGGAGGGAGCCCTGGGCTGCACAGCCGCTTAAATACATACAAGACTGGTGCTTGTACTCACATTGCTGCTGTGACTAGCGCCAGCGCAGGAAGATGCCATACGAGATCAGTGAGTACGCGCTGTGTGTTTAGCCTGCTGCATATGCACATAGGCTGGGCTGATTTTTTTTTTTACATTCGTGGCCTGTCCATTTCCAATCAGCTGTAGACATTCCATCCACACCCTTTTGCACTTCTGCGGACTATCACTTCTATGGATGCAAATTACTCAGCTCCTATATTTTTTACTATTAAATACTGCAATTGTGTTTCTATTAACCGTATCACATGTTAACCCTTTACTGTCCAACGAATGTTGTGATACTGCTAACATTTTTTTTATCATTCTAAGAATTCCTTAACCTCTCATTTGCCAGTGTGAGCTGCAATACTATTTTTTTTTACAACCCTAACATTTCCTTAACCCCTTGGCTGTCACGGAAGCTTTGAATACACTGCTAATATTTATTTTTATTCTTTAGCATTAATTACTAACATAATGCCTCAACTTTGGTATCTTGTCGGTGCAGTTTATGTTTTTTTTTTATTTGTGTATTGGATGCTAAATACATGCATTTAAATGGATAATTACACTTATAATGTAGCTCCTTTTAGGAAAAGGTGGATACACTAGAAGTCTGTGGTATGAATATCACTTGTGATCCACCCACGTAAGCAGCCTTGCCTTCTCCACACCCCATCACTGCAGTGTTTTTTGCTTGGTTGTCAGTTACTTTGTTCCTTTCCCTTTTTACCTGTTGCATTTACAGTTACACACTGGCCTAGGTGTCTGTTTTATGTTGTGGTCTTTCAGTGTCTTTATAAATAGCTGGATTCATTGTAGCTTGCTTTATTCTGTTCTAACCTTTTACTTAGCACATGCTTCTCTAACCTGTGGCCCAGGGGCCATAGTACATTTTATCTGCAGCTCATCTTCTTCACAACAGAGTACAGGTAGCCCTCAGTTTACGCCGGGGTTAGGTTCCAGAAGGAATGGTTGTAAATCGAAACCGTTGTAAATTGAAACCCAGTTTATAATGTAAGTCAATGGGAAGTCAGGGAGATAGGTTCCAGGCCCCTCTCAAAATTGTCCTAAGTAACACCTAATACATTATTTTTAAAGCTTTGAAATGACTATTTTAAATGCTAAAAAGCATTATAAACCTACTAAAATAACCACACAATATATAATTCAACTAAGTTAAATGAACAAAAAACATTTGCTAAACAGCATTATAAACCTAATAAAATAATCACACAACACAGACTTCACTTGCATTTTTCTGCAAACAGTTCTTTCTATGCATTCCAATCTGGACTGATTTATAGACAGGAAGATCTTGTTCCTTTGAAATCTGCTTGATAGCTCAGGTCTGGTTAAACTGATTAAGTTCAGCTTGCTTGGCTTTGCTGCAACACAAGCAGACAGCTCCACCTACTGGTTATTTTAATAAATGCACTGCTTCTCAATGCTTTTCAATAGCAGTCACATGACTGGAAAAAAAGGTTGTTATTCTGAAACGGTGTAAATTGAACCGTTGTAAAACGAGGGCCACCTGTATTGTATGTTTAAAATAAACCTGTTGGAAATGGCTTTTGATTTTATTATAGCTATGCTACTCTTATAACAGCATATGTGTACTGATGGAGGAGTAAGGAGGTACAGATATTACAATGTATAATGTTTCTATGCAGATGCTGGTATTTCTGAAAACAAAAACAATTGTGATGTGTGAACATGTTACTTACAAGTATTTATGAAATAATAAAATAACACATAAAAACACATGGTTGCTCTTGCACTGCTGCACAAGTCCTGAACAGGAGGTGGCCAGTGATTGGTGACTTTATGCATATGTTGATCCTGATTGCCTTATAGGAGCCACAGTGCATTGCTGTTCTTGAACATACTTTAACTTTTGGGGCAGTAATATATTTTTGTAATGCACTGGGACATGTTATTGTATTATGTCTCGGATATCACACATTTATAAATTGGGTTTGATTTAAATTCAATTTTTTTTTTATTATGTAAAACTGTGCTAGACAGAGTATTTGATATAATTTTGAGTTTTTCTTCTTATTTTTTTTTATATATATTTTTATTTTAGAGAAAGTTTTTGCAAGTCTTCCTCAGGTAGAAAGAGGTGCAGCCAAAATTATTGGAGGAGACCCCAAGGGCAACAACTTTCTATATACAAATGGAAAATGTGTCATCATCAGAAATATCGAGGTAATGTTTTGTAGGCATTTCACACTGTTGTCATTCTCTAAACATAGACATATTTATAAGGTCTCTAAGCAGGCTCTGTGTACAACTGTCAAACATAGGGACACAATCCAATAGGGCAGTCGAGTGTCTATGACTATTACTTTTGTTGTAAGACATTTTGTTTCATTCATTTGCTTTTGAGAATATTGTATGAAATGTGTCTATCAGTTTTGTAACAATAACATTTCACCTGGTTTACAGACCTCATTCTTTAAAAGGACACAATATCCAATTTTTATCTTTTATGATTCAGAGTATAGTTTGTTTTGTTTTTAGAAAAAAACCTCCCATTTACATCTATCAAATGTCCTTCATTCTCTTGGCATCCTTTGTTGAATGATCAGCAGTGGACTAGTGGGAGCTAGCTGAACACATTGGGTTAGCCAATGATAAGAGGCATATATGTGAAACCACAGTGGCGTATTGAGGTTTTGTGCTGCCCTAGGAACTCAAAATTCTGCTGACCACCCCCTACCCCTTTTTTCCATGGCATTTTCAAAGTTAATGATTATGTTCAAGTGTGTGTGTCTATATGGTGAGTGCGTGTAGTGAGACTCAAAAAGTGCTGCCCCCCAATCTGCTACCCTAGGCAAGTGCCTTGTTTGCCTATGCCAAAATACACCTCTGTGAAACCACCAATAAGCAACTAGCGTCCAGTAGTTCATTTCTGCTCCTGGGTCTACCTAGGTATGCTTTTCATCTGAGGATGCCAAGAGATTAAAGCAAATTAGATAATTGAAGTAAACTGGAAAGTTGTTTAAAATTGTATGCTCTATCCGAACCACAAAAGATTGTTGGGTTTCATGTCCCTTTTAATTCAAACTGTTTTAGTAATGTTACTTTTCCTGCTTTGAGGTCTATCACAATGCTTTAGAAAAGCTTATCAAATTATTTAAACTTCAAAATGCCTATAGACTTGTAAAGGGGAATTTAGACACTTTTCTAAAACACTATAATGAATCCTCTTGTGTGTAATGCCTGCACATGATTAAATGCAAAGTTGCCCCTTTAAATAAGGATATGGCCTTTGAGCCATTTAGGGGCTGGCATACAAAGGTGTGCTCAAGGCTTTGGTCACATCATATGGAGTGGCATGAGGTTGTTCCAGAGTTGCCAGGTTGCACAGTAAAAGAAGGAAATTAATTGTTAAATTAAATGCTACAAAACAGATTTTATTTTATTGTACTCTGGGAATTCTTTTGAAATCACCCACTAAAGTTCCAATTTTATTTTTACTGCACTTCCTCAATAAGAAAAAAGTTGTTACTGGAGCAGTTTAAACATTTAAAGAGTTAATATTTTTGAGACCCTAATGATCATAGTCAACTACATGTAGGTGCATGTTTATGGTTTATCTTAGTGAGAATCATTACTACCTGCTTTATATAAAAAAAAAAAAAAAAAACATGTCACTGACATATAGTACCCATTGTCATTTTAATTGAAATTCATAAATATTAACCCTTTTGTTATTCAACTGAATTTGCCATTTCCAGTCTTACGTAAAATTGTAGTTCCTTATTCATAGCAAGTGGCCCCACCCCCAGAAAATAAAAACATTGTGCACTTTTTTTTTTCCCAGCCTTGCATATTCTGAAAGGTTAGGACTAGATTTATAGTTTTGAGCATAAACATTTTTGGGATATTTATTACGTAACATAATTATACTTGGATGTTGCTACTGTCATGCTGAATGCACTAGGTATAACTAAAGATTATACATTCTGGAAGGGAGAATCTTGAATGTGCATGAGACATGACTTCCTTGAAAGCAGAATAAAATGTCTAATAGTTTTAGGCGGATGGTGATATGCTAGCTGCTGTTGACTGTTACCTGAGAAGCTACTTCTATAGGGAACATATTTCTCTATAGTGATTTAATACAGTGTTATTTTAAAGGCATGTGACATAGTTTGTATAGTGTTCAAAAAGGTCTAACATATTGCCTATTAGATATGTGCATTCATGCACTTCAGGCGCTAATAAATGCGGAACAGGGCAGCCGCATTCGTGTCTTTTCAGAGCTGGATTTAATATTGTGAAAGTGCAACACACTGAGATCTGGATTTGCAAAGATCTTATCGTGCTGCACTTTCACAAGAATAAATCACTCTCTCTGAAAAGAGCCAAATCCAACTTGCGGTCGCTTTCTTCCACATTTATTAGCACCCGAAGTGCACAAATGCACATGCACTTTATGTTATAGTAGGACATGCAGTAATTGTGTTTGGCGGGCAGACGAGATTTAAATGATTGAGTCACTGAAATACCAAACAGGGAAATTGTAAACTCATCTGTCATTTTCTTGTTTCAATTTCTTTTTAAGTTATGTAATCTTTACATGAAGTCCCTTCCTGTGTCTCTATGCTGACTAAGTATCTGTCTAGAACAATATTTGTATGTTAAGAAAAATCTGTATGTGTATGTATGTGTGTATGTATGTATGTATATATATATATATATATATATATATATATATATATATATATATATATATATATATATATATTATAGATAGTGTAACTTTAATGTAATTAATATTGATAGTACTACTTATTTTTTCCCTCTAGCATTTGATCGGTAGAGATGGATTAAAGAATAGAGCTGTAAATTTTTTTTTTTTTAACAAAATAGCAATAACTAAGCTTAGCCTAACAGTCTACATTTTGCAAAGTGTGTACATATTGTACACTTGTAAGTCTTACTGTCCGTTTTTATACATTGGACTATTCTACAGTGTCCATTACTGCCTTTAGGACTTGTTTGATAGACGTGAGTCACTACCACTCCCTATGTGCAGTGTACTTCTGTATGTGAGTCATAAAATAAAGGAACGTCTGTTGTTGCTATAATCGTGCTTAAACTGTAAAACTCCTTATTAGGTGCTTTCTGAAAAAATAGTAATAATAATGGCTAATGTACAGGGTGGATTTGATTTAAATCTATAGTCGGTAATACTGATTTAAATTGATTTCAATCATGTTTTTAATTTTTTTAGAATAAGTTTTCAGATAATTTTTTCCGGTTGTATCAGACCTAACTTGGTTTATATCATTAGATATGCATAGTAATCATTCATATTTGATGAACTTTTCAGCTGTGCTTTATTGGAAGGAGAAAAATAATAATTTATGTACGTTTAATTAACTATAGCAATAACATTATATTTAAAGTGAAGGTTAATTTCAATTAATTAGTGCCCGGTTTTTAATAAACCTATTAAAAACAAGGGCACTTTAATTCATCAAAATTGACATTTCATTCATTTTCTTAAAAAACTTACCTTTTTAATCCTGAAAGCCGCTCCAGCGATTCCCACGGCCGTCAGAAGCCTCTTACGTCAGAAATGACGAATCCGGCTTCCTCCAATCACGGCTTTCCTGGGGATCATGGCCTGATGCAACGCCGTGATTGGAGGAAGCTGGATTCGTCATTTTGGACCCGCGAAGAGGGCTTGCGGACGAAGCGCTGCAGCGGATGTCAGGATTAAAAGGTAAGTTTTTGAAGAAAATGAGTGAAATGTCAATTTTGATGAATTAAAGTGCCCTTGTTAATAGGATTATTAAAAACCGGGCACTAATTCATCAAAATTGACCTTGACTTTAATTAATTTTTAATGCCTTCTTTTCCCTCCTCACACTTAAGTTCTTGTGTAGATCTATTCTACTTCATTCCTTAATATGAGTTGATTCTGTGTACATAAATTTGCTGGGGAGCAATAGCATTCGAGAAACCGTAAAGTCAAAATTCATTGATTTAGAACAACATGCAATTTTCCAATTTACTTCTCTTATCTAATTTGCTTTGTTCTCTTGGAATCCATTGTTGAAAAGCATAGTTAGGTAGGCTCAGAAGTAATGCACTACTGTGAGCTAGCGGTTTGTCACTGTCTCAGCCCATGTGTTCAGCTAGGCCCCGGTAGAGCATTGCTCTCCTTCAGCAAAGGATACTAAAGAGGATGAAGCACATTTGATAATAGAAGCAAATTTGAAAATTGTGTGCTCTATCTGAAATCCAAAAGGTGTGTGTCTTGGTGTATTTTTTTTTTTTTTTTTCTTCATGATCATGTCCTCTTTTAAGGTCTATTTCTCAACTCCTGTTTTTATTTTATAACATTTTTGCTGTGAAGAAGGGACATGTTATTTATGGAGACACAAATTCACTGTTTTGGGAACTACAAAACCAATAATATTTGATATCTTCAAGATGGAAAAATTAAACAAAATAATATGCTAGAAACCTCTTGGAGAACATGACATTGTGAATGTATAATTAGATAACTAATCTATATTTCAGAATTAATAATCTTTAGATTATAATGTATATTAGATAGAAAGTTTCTTCAAAAAAACTTTTTTTTTTTTTTTTTTATCACTGATTGACCCTGCTAATGTAGAATACTTCTGAGATTGTTTAATGAAAGTCAATATAATTTCTGACTGTGGTTACATTTTTAATTTATCAAAGTGGTAAATTAATGTTTCTAATTATTAACGAAGGTCTCTTCTAAAAGAAGAGAATAAACATCCAGTTGGTGCTTTTTGTGTATGGGAACTCTCTAATATGATTTATTAAATGTATTAATGATGGCTGCCCCCCCCCCCCCACCAATTAGAATCCAGTAATTAGGACACTTCTGTGAATCTCCTTGTAGCAGAATATTTAAATACTAATGTTCCCTGCTGTGAAACCAAACCGCCTGACTGAGTTTTATTAACAATGTTTGGTCTGTTCCAGTGTAGCAATGCATACGCCAGACTCTGGATGCAGTCTCCTTCCATAAAATATGTATTTTTATCTTACATTTTTTATTTTATTTTTTTTAAATTGGGGGGGGGGTAAAAAAACTTATACTCTGATTTTTTTTTTTTTTTTTTTTTTTTTTTTTTTTTTACCATTAACCCCAGAGGGGCTAGAGTGGATCCTGCAAACCATTCAGAGATATATTCTCTTTCTTAGTACATTCTATATTATACATTTATAAAATTACTTTATTTTCTCTTTAGTGATAAGTGTTTTGTTTATTTGTGAGACCTGGGGTACTGTCTGCCGCACTCTGTTTAGAATGGCTGATTTACTAGCAGGTTGCCAAATCTTCCAGGAAAACAAAATTTTTTTAATTGCCTAAATAAACAGGGCTTCTAAATAATCTTGAAAACTGTGTTTGAATTATTAGACTTTCAACCTGAAAGAGACATTGTACACTAGATTTTTATTTGCATAAATGTTTTGTAGATCCTGGTTTCTCAACAGCCGGGCCGTGGCCCAGTACCGGGCCGTGATAGCCCTGCTGGTGGGCCCTGACCTGTCATGCCCCCACTGCACACTCTTACCCCACTGCACACAAAGGGCAGACTGAGACCAATCAAGGCCCCAGGAAAACTGTCTCACACTGACCCAAATGTATTCAAATTTATGCAAATGAACATGGTAGCCTCCCTGCCCTAACCCCAACAGGCCCATCAACCTCCAGAGCCAGGACCCCCAACATTAAGGGCCAAAGAAAGGGCCCCCAACCTCCAGGGCCAGACCTCACACTCCATGTCCCTCACAGCGACAGACCCTCGGCAGGACACCCACACTCCAGGGCCCCCACTAACCCACATTGAACTGCTTAGTTACTGATAGGGCAAATCCCTGCTGCGTATGTGTATATGTATATATGTATGTATGTATGTATGTCTGCCTTGAGGTCACTTTGGTTGAGAACCACTGTTGTAGATGATCCATTTATATAGTCTATCTGAGAGTGTGTTTGTAAAAATGTATAGTTTTGCTTATGCTTAAGAAAATTGTGCTGGGAATGTCTACTGTTCTTGTTTCCCCAGACTAACTCATCAACAGTGCTAATCTGGGAGCTTCCAAGTAATTTTTTAAAAGGTTTTATACTGGATTTGTAGATCAGTATCTGTGCATGTTCTTCTTTATAGTAGTGTCTATTACATGCAGTTATATGAAAATTGGTCTATACTGCCCCTTTAATAATTATAGCAATAGAAAAGTTCTCTTCGTAGGAACTGAGATGTGTCTCGTGATTAGTTGATGTTCTTCCTAGGTTTTTGTTTGCAGGTTGTCTCCCATTTATTCTTTTGGAATCCTTTGTTGAAAAGCATACCTAAGTAGACTCAAGAGCAGCAATGCACTAGTTAGAGCTAGCTGGTGATTGGTTGCTGCAGTTATATTGCTTAAAAGTTCAAAAATAAAATGCTCTTTCCTCTGCAAACACAATGCACTCCAGAGACATAGCTGAGTATGTCTGGTGAGCCAATGACACAGCGTGTAGCCACCAATTGCCAGCTAGCTCCCAATAGGGCACTGGTGCCCTGAGCCTACCTGAGTATGTTTTCACAAGGACTACCAAAAGAATCAAATACATTTTAATAATAAAAGCAAATGGGGAACTGTATTAAATTTACATCTTCCCTTTTGCATGCTGTTCAAGGGATACTAAATCTAAATGTTTTCTTTCATGATTCAGATAGAGCATTCAATTTTAAGCAACTTTCTAATTTTCTTTGTTCTCTTGCTATCTTTATTTGAAAAAGTAGGAACATAAGCTTAGAAGCTGGCCCATTTTTGGTTCAGTACCCTGGGTAGCGCTTGCTGTTTGGTGGCTACATTTAGCCACCAATCAGCAAGCGTTACCCAGGTTTTGAACCAAAAATGGGCTGGCTTTTCAAATAAAGATATCAAGAGAACGAATAAAATTTAACAATAGGAGTAAACTAGAAAGTTGCTTGAAAATCATGAAAGAAAAAATGTGGTTTTAGTATCCCTTTAACCTGCCTGGTCTCATAGAAAGGAGTTACGTTTCAACAAATAATAAAAAGAGATAAAGTTAA